>NC_092636.1:40411215-40553715 GCF_039555335.1 Amphiura filiformis | reverse complement strand
TTTATTTATTCATTCGTTTATTATTTATTTATTTATTCATACATTTATGTATTATTTATTCATTCATTCATTTATTCATTATTTATTTATTCATTCATTTATTCATTTATTTCATTATTTATTTATTCATTCATTTATTTCATTATTTATTTATTCATTCATTTATTTCATTATTCATTTATTCATTCATTTATTTCATTATTTATTTATTCATTCATTTATTTCATTATTTGTTTATTCCTTCATTTATTTCATTATTTATTTATTCATTCCTTTATTTCATTATTTATTTATTCATTCATTTATTTCATTATTTATTTATTCATTTATGTGGTCTTTCTTTCTTTCTTTCTTTCTTTCATTTCATTTATTTTTTATTTATTTATTTATTTATTTATTTATTTATCTATTTATTTGTTTGTTTATTGCTGGCAAAACTTTTATAATAATTATAGTTTATTTTATTTATTTGATTTAGGTTTTTTATTTTGAATTTCCGTAAGTAGCGCATGCGTGGCAAAATGCCGCCACCTGATTGGTCGATTGGTTAAAGTCACATGGGCCACAACGCCATTTTTAATAATCGCAGTGCATCGATCGTTGCCGGTAAAGTTATTGAGGTGAAGTGAAAGTAAATTAACCATTTTGGACTACCTTATGATAACAGTTGATATTGACAAGTTTGCAGCAGCTTCCAGGGTGATTGTCGAATAGTTCGGTGAGTTATTAAAGTCAATTTAGTATAGTTTGTACTGTAACACATGAACAGTCCAACTGCCGCGCACAGAGCTGCCACGCCAATCATGACCAGGTGCGGATCCAGGGGGGAGCGGAGGGGGCGCGCGCCCCCCGTAAAAATAGCAAAAGTAGGAAAGATGGGCGGCGCCCCCGTAAAAACGAGAAAAGGGGAAAGGAGAGAAAGAGAAAAGGAGAAAAAGAGAAGAGAAAGGCGAGAAAAAGAGAAGAGAAAGGTTAAATTGCGCGTAATTGAATCCTTCATTTTGCAAAATTTTCCCCCTCAGACACACCTACGTATGCGTAAACAACCTTACCGTTTTTGCTTTTGTTCGGACACCCGTACACTTTAGGCCTAGATATTGTTTTAAGTAATAACTGATAATGATACGGCCTACCGTAATAGTGAATAATGATAATGTTCCACGAATGGCTTCGATTGGGCCTTCATTTCCGAACTTTATCTAACTAAAATTTTACACAATAATACTTTAATAGTGTCAAAATCGTCCACCAAATGGCTTCAACTGGACCTTCTTTTTGCACAATTTTCCAACTTAGACACCCCCTGCGTATGTATAAAGAAGTTGTCCTTTTCTTTATGCTTTGGATACCCGGAACTTTATGTTTAAAGCAATTGAATTTATACAATAATATTGAAAACTTGTCCACAAATGTGAAATGAGCCGGCATGGTCATTTCACAAATTTTCCGCTCTTTAAAACTCAAATTTCACACAATAATAATGTCAAAATGGTCCACCAAATGGCTTCAATTAGGTCTTCATTTTGCAAAAGTTTCTCACTTCTCAGGGGGCACATCCCCTCAGACACCCCTGCGTCGCGCAAGCAATTAAATTTATACAATTATAATATTGAAAACTTGTCCACGAATAGGAAATGAGCCGGCATGGTCATTCCACAAATTGTCCGCTCTTTAAAACTCAAATTTCACACAATAATAATGTCAAAATGGTCCACCAAATGGCTTCAATTAGGTCTTCATTTTGCAAAAGTTTCTCACTTCTGAGGGGGCACATCCCCCTCAGACACCCCCTGCGTCGCGCAAGCAATTACATTTATACAATTATAATATTGAAAACTTGTCCACGAATAGGAAATGAGCCGGCATGGTCATTTCACAAATTTTCCGCTCTTTAAAACTCAAATTTCACACAATATAGTGTCAAAATGGTCCACCAAATGGCTTCAATTAGGTCTTCATTTTGCAAAAGTTTCTCACTTCTGAGGGGGCACATCCCCCTCAGACACCCCCTGCGTCGCGCAAGCAATTAAATTTATACAATTATAATATTGAAAACTTGTCCACGAATAGGAACTGAGCCGGCATGGTCATTCCACAAATTTTCCGCTCTTTAAAACTCAAATTTCACACAATAATAATGTCAAAATGGTCCACCAAATGGCTTCAATTAGGTCTTCATTTTGCAAAAGTTTCTCACTTCTGAGGGGCACATCCCCTCAGACACCCCTGCGTCGCGCAAGCAATTAAATTTATACAATTATAATATTGAAAACTTGTCCACGAATAGGAAATGAGCCGGCATGGTCATTCCACAAATTTTCCGCTCTTTAAAACTCAAATTTCACACAATAATAATGTCAAAATGGTCCACCAAATGGCTTCAATTAGGTCTTCATTTTGCAAAAGTTTCTCACTTCTGAGGGGGCCACATCCCCCTCAGACACCCCCTGCGTCGCGCAAGCAATTACATTTATACAATTATAATATTGAAAACTTGTCCACGAATAGGAAATGAGCCGGCATGGTCATTTCACAAATGTTCCGCTCTTTAAAACTCAAATTTCACACAATAATGTCAAAATGGTCCACCAAATGGCATCAATTAGGTCTTCATTTTGCAAAAGTTTCTCACTTCTGAGGGGCACAGCCCCCTCAGACACCCCCTGCGTTGCGCGAACAATTAAAATAATACAATTATAATATTGAAAACTTGTCCTCGAATAGGAAATGAGCCGGCATGGTCATTTCACAAATTTTCCGCTCTTTAAAACTCAAATTTCACACAATATAGTGTCAAAATGGTCCATCAAATGGCTTCAATTATGTCTTCATTTTGCAAAAGTTTCTCACTTCTGAGGGGGGCACATCCCCCTCAGACACCCCCCTGCGTCGCGCAAGCAATTAAATTTATACAATTATAATAATTGAAAACTTGTCCACGAATAGGAAATGAGCCGTTATATTATAATATTGAAAACTTGTCCACGAATAGGAAATAGCCATTATGGTCATTTCACAAATTTTCCGCTCTTTCAAACTCAAATTTTACACAATAATAGTGTAAAAATGGTCCACCAAATGGCTTCAATTTGGTCTTTATTTTGCAAAAGTTTCTCACTTCGGAAGGGGGTACATCCCCCCTCAGACACCCCCCTGCGTCGCGCAAGCGCGACGCCATGACCGCTTCGCGGCCATATAGTTCGTCGCCCTCTAGAAATCTCATGTATTTTGCGCCCCCCGTATTTTTTCTCTCTGGATCCGCGGCTGATGACATGGTATTAAATTGGTATTGCTGTCTGTACAGCAACCTGCATGATGAATGGCTTGCTACCGCAGTTGGCGGTTAAAAATGTATGGGCGGGTAACGTGGCATGCCTACATTTTTTTTAAGCTGTCACATTCATTGATTGAAGAGTGGATGTAGTCCTACTCTAACAACATTGCTGTCATTGCGTAACATCCCCCGGGGTACTGAATTAAATTAAATTTCACAGGGCTGGAACTCTGAAACCCCTACCATGTCCATGTTAAGGGTTTTACTAGCACGGTACAGGAACCCCAATTTTTTTTTCAAATCAGGACACATGTTTAGATTTTTGTTACGGTACCGTACCTAAAACACGGCTGATATGACAGTTTTTGACCATTTTTTGTTTGTTGCAAATCAGGACCCATATTCAGGGTTTTCTTGTAAAATGGACCTCAATTAGAGTGGCACATCCCTGTATACCTATGTGAGTCACCCCCCCCGATGAAATATCATTGTTGAGTGGCTTGTTTGAAGTCTTACAAAGTGTCACCTAAATGTGGACCTGTATAACATTTAAATTTCACAATGAGTGAAATGAGTGTGATGTCGATCAAGCACAAAATTCATTTTTCAATTTCATTACATTGGCCATTCTGAGAGCTTATTTTACTGAATATGCCATTACAACTTGATTTACGGTTCAGGGATATATGGCCATTTTAGTGTTGCTCATAATAATAAAATAAAAAGGAATTTGAATAATAATATTGACTCTGTCTCAAAATCAATATTTCCGACATCCGACTCATAATTCTCGATCATCACAACCAACTTGGGTACGCACTGATATTTGCGTCGAGCAAGACCACATGCTTACGGCGCAAGCGCATTTTTGAGAATTGACCAATTACTGTCTTTGGTTGTGCAATCGGCGTGTTGTTCCATGAAAAGTACGCTGAAGGCACATCCTTGCTATAGAATTAATGAGGGCCCACAAATTTTAAAATCAAGTAAAGTTACAGAAGGCCCTAGATGTGTGGGGTTAAATATATCAAACCGTTTGAATGTTGGTTTTTTCATGCAGGCTCTTACAAGTTGTCCTAATGAACCTAAACCAATATGATTTCATAACAGCAGATTAGGCTAATGGAACTCGATTGTTAGTTTCCTATTGACCGCCAGCAGCACTTTTTCAATAAGACAATTTGACCAAAACTTTCATTATTTTCATAAAAAAGTCAATTATCTGAAAATTGAAATGGAAATAAATTAATAATCAAAATTTAAACTCTCAAAATGTCTGACATCCCCTGCTGATAATAATCAGCAGTTTTTCCTAGGGGTAGAAGATGTAGTAAATAATGGAAATTTAAGGATTACCTCATCATGTTTCTAGTAATTACAAAAATTGCAATTTTTTTCCTTTTTAATGAAAACAAATGCAAATCTTTTCTCAATCTGTTGCAAAATGTCTGTAAAGATGATTTAAGCATTAATACCGGTTTTGAGATGGTCTTTCATCAACAATAATACTTTGTTACTGGTAGGGAACCTAAATTTGGAGAAAGCTGTTCATAAAATCATTGATTTTGTTGACATAATGGATTGGATAATGAAAAGAGAATGAATAATGAAAGAGCGACCTCGTCCTTCAAACATCCAATCGGAAACTAATAATCAAGTTCCATTGGCCTTAAGAGGGAATATTGTTTTTGAGTAGGTTATGAACTTCACACATTTTTGAAGGTACAGTCTTGTGAACAAATCTATTTTCAATGTTAGTGACACCAGCTTTCTTGATTAACCGGTTAAAATAAACGGCGGTTATTTAACTGGTTAATTAACGGTAAGATTGGTTAATTATGGTTGAAAAATAAATCCGAGCTCGGAATTCAATATGCCATCATACTGAAGAACATTGTGCAAGTATTTGGGTTATGGGGTGTAACCCCCCCCCCCCACACACACACACCCACACAAGTTAACTGAAAGTTATGCACATTTTCCATGTTACAAATAAACACTTGCGGGCGAGGCTTGTGGTTCAAAACCGCCTTGTCTTTTGAATGTGCTAACATTAAACAAAACTGTTTTTTAATTTGCGTCTCAGATGCTTATACCTACGGTTCTACCCTTCTAAAGATAGAATAATGAAGAGAGGAGCCCAGCCTGACAGAAGTTCACAGAACTAAGCTAGGATAAAAGATGACATCATGTTTTCCCATTAAATAAATGGTTTGAATCCAGCCATTTTTAAATGTCGAATCCGCATTGAAATAGAACTGCAGAGCTTCAACAATGTGATAATGCACATGATGCACTACACTTCAGATGATTTCAGATAAGTATTCTGTTTGAAATTTGAAAATGATTAAAATGTATTTGACTGTTGAGTTGCCTAGTGTAATTGGTGTTACAAATGTTTCATACTGTGTTATGTTGCAACTTAATTGGCATTGCAAGAGTTTTACATGCTGTCTGGAGTAATGCAGTGTTGAATTAAAGTTCTTTTGCATGATGTTACAAATGTTTTGCATGTAGTGTTGAATTAAAGTTCTTTTGCATGATGTTACAAATGTTTTGCATGTAGTGTTGAATTAAAGTTCTTTTGCATGATGTTACAAATGTTTTGCATGTAGTGTTGAATTATAGTTCTTTTGCATGATGTTACAAATGTTTTGCATGTAGTGTTGAATTAAAGTTCTTTTGCATGATGTTACAAATGTTTTGCATGTAGTGTTGAATTAAAGTTCTTTTGCATGATGTTACAAATGTTTTGCATGTAGTGTTGAATTAAAGTTCTTTTGCATGATGTTACAAATGTTTTGCATGTAGTGTTGAATTAAAGTTCTTTTGCATGATGTTACAAATGTTTTGCATGTAGTGTTGAATTATAGTTCTTTTGCATGATGTTACAAATGTTTTGCATGTAGTGTTGAATTATAGTTCTTTTGCATGATGTTACAAATGTTTTGCATGTAGTGTTGAATTATAGTTCTTTTGCATGATGTTACAAATGTTTTGCATGTAGTGTTGAATTATAGTTCTTTTGCATGATGTTACAAATGTTTTGCATGTAGTGTTGAATTATAGTTCTTTTGCATGATGTTACACATGTTTTGCATGTAGTGTTGAATTATAGTTCTTTTGCATGATGTTACACATGTTTTGCATGTAGTGTTGAATTATAGTTCTTTTGCATGTTGTTACAAATGTTTTGCATTTTTGCTTTTCCATGTAGTGTTGAATTATAGTTCTTTTGCATGATGTTACAAATGTTTTGCATGTATTGAATTATAGTTTTGCATGATGTTACACATGTTTTGCATGTAGTGTTGAATTATAGTTCTTTTGCATGATGTTACAAATGTTTTGCATGTAGTGTTGAATTATAGTTCTTTTGCATGATGTTACAAATGTTTTGCATGTAGTGTTGAATTATAGTTCTTTTGCATGATGTTACAAATGTTTTGCATGTAGTGTTGAATTATAGTTCTTTTGCATGATGTTACAAATGTTTTGCATGTAGTGTTGAATTATAGTTCTTTTGCATGATGTTACACATGTTTTGCATGTAGTGTTGAATTATAGTTCTTTTGCATGATGTTACACATGTTTTGCATGTAGTGTTGAATTATAGTTCTTTTGCATGATGTTACAAATGTTTTGCATTTTTGCTTTTCCATGTAGTGTTGAATTATAGTTCTTTTGCATGATGTTACAAATGTTTTGCATGTATTGAATTATAGTTTTGCATGATGTTACACATGTTTTGCATGTAGTGTTGAATTATAGTTCTTTTGCATGATGTTACAAATGTTTTGCATGTAGTGTTGAATTATAGTTCTTTTGCATGATGTTACAAATGTTTTGCATGCAGTGTTGAATTATAGTTCTTTTGCATGATCTTACAAATGTTTTGCATGAAATGTTGAATTAGTTCTTTTGCATGATGTTACAAATTGTTTTGCATGTAGTGTTGAATTATAGTTCTTTTGCATGATCTTACAAATGTTTTGCATGTAGTGTTGAATTATAGTTCTTTTGCATGATGATACAAATGTTTTGCATGAAGTGTTGAGTTACAGTTCTCTTGCATGATGTTACAAATGTTTTGCATGTAGTGTTGAGTTACAGTTCTCTTGCATGATGTTACCAATGTTTTGCATGTAGTGTTGAGTTACAGTTCTCTTGTATGATGTTACGAATGTTTTGCATGCAGTGTTGAGTTAGTTATCTTGCATGATGTTACAAATGTTTTGCATGCAGTGTTGAGTTGCAGTTCTCTTGCATGATGTTAAGAATGTTTTGCATGTAGTGTTGAGTTACAGTTCTCTTGTATGATGTTACAAATGTTTTGTATGTAGTGTTAAGTTACAGTTCTCTTGCATGATGTTACAAATGTTTTGCATGTAGTGTTGAGTTACAGTTCTCTTGCATGGTGTTACAATTGTTGTGTATGTGTTGAGTTACAGTTCTCTTGCATGGTGTTACAATTGTTTTGTATGTGTTGAGTTACAGTTCTTTTGCATGATGTTACAAATGTTTTGCATGTAGTGTTGAGTTACAGTTCTCTTGCATGGTGTTACAATTGTTTTGTATGTGTTGAGTTACAGTTATCTTGCATGATGTTACAAATGTTTTGCATGCAGTGTTGAATTACAGTTCTCTTGCATGATGTTACAAATGTTTTGCATGCAGTGTTAAGTTACAGTTCTCTTGCATGATGTTACAAATGTTTTGCATGTAGTGTTGAGTTACAGTTCTCTTGCATGATGTTAAGAATGTTTTGCATGTAGTGTTGAGTTAGTTATCTTGCATGATGTTACAAATGTTTTGCATGCAGTGTTGAGTTGCAGTTCTCTTGCATGATGTTAAGAATGTATTGCATGTAGTGTTGAGTTACAGTTCTCTTGCATGATGTTACAAATGTTTTGCATGTAGTGTTGAGTTACAGTTGACTTGCATGATGTTAAGAATGTTTTGCATGTAGTGTTGAGTTAGTTATCTTGCATGATGTTACAAATGTTTTGCATGCAGTGTTGAGTTGCAGTTCTCTTGCATGATGTTAAGAATGTATTGCATGTAGTGTTGAGTTACAGTTCTCTTGCATGATGTTACAAATGTTTTGCATGCAGTGTTGAGTTACAGTACTCTTGCATAATGTTACAAATGTTTTGTATGATGTGTTGAGTTACAGTTCTCTTGCATGATGTTACAAATATTTTGCATGCAGTGTTTGTCCCAAGTGGAACAGTGTCACAGGACAAAATGTAATAACAGTACATGTTGAACCAGTGTTTGTCCCAA
Source organism: Amphiura filiformis (assembly GCF_039555335.1). Lineage (NCBI taxonomy): Eukaryota > Metazoa > Echinodermata > Ophiuroidea > Amphilepidida > Amphiuridae > Amphiura > Amphiura filiformis. Next base: position 40,545,155 of record NC_092636.1, on the reverse strand, counting down.
GTGGAATAGTGCCACAGGACAAAATGTATTATTAATTATCTAGATTACTTTGATTAGTGCATGTTGAGCCCCACGGTTGTCCCAAGTGGAACAGTGCCACAGGACAAAATGTAATAACAGCACATGTTGAACCAGTGTTTGTCCCAAGTGGAATAGTGCCACAGGACAAAATGTATTATTAAAAAGATTACTTTGTTTAGTGCATGTTGAACCCCATAGTTGTCCCAAGTGGAACAGTGCCACAGGACAAAATGTAATAACAGTACATGTTGAACCAGTGTTTGTCCCAAGTGGAATAGTGCCACAGGACAAAATGTAATAACAGTACATGTTGAACCAGTGTTTGTCACAAGTGGAATAGTGCCACAGCACAAAATGTAATAACAGTACATGTTGAACCAGTGTTTGTCACAAGTGGAATAGTGCCACAGGACAAAAATGTATTATTATCTATCTAGATTACTTTGATTAGTGCATGTTGAGCTCCATGGTTGTCCCACATGGAACAGTGCCACAGGACAAAATGTAATAACAGTACATGTTGAACCAGTGTTTGTCCCAAGTGGAATAGTGCCACAGAACAAAATGTATTATTAACTAGATTACTTTGATTAGTGCATGTTGAACCGCATGGTTGTCCCAAGTGGAACAGTGCCACAGGACAAAATGTAATATTTTAACTAGATTACTTTAGTGCATGTTGAACCCATGGTTATCCCAAGTAGACCAGTGCCATGGGACAAAATGTATTAACAGTACGTGTTGAACCAGTGTTTGTCCCAAGTGGAATAGTGCCACAGGACAGAATGTATTATTATCTAGATTACTTTGATTAGTGCATGTTTAACCCCATGGTTGTCCCAAGGGGAAGTGCCATTGTAATAACTAGATGACTATGATTAGTGCATGTTGAGCTCCATGGTTGTCCCACGTGGAACAGTGCCACAGGACAAAATGTAATAACAGTACATGTTGAACCAGTGTTTGTCCCAAGTAGAACAGTGCCACAGGACAAAATGTAATAACAGTACATGTTGAACCAGTGTTTGTCCCAAGTGGAACAGTGCCACAGGACAAAATGTAATAATAGTACATGTTGCACCAGTGTTTGTCCCAAGTGGAACAGTGCCACAGGACAAAATGTAATAACAGTACACGTTGAACCAGTGTTTGTCCCAAGTGGAATAGTGCCACAGGACAAAATGTATTAACTAGATTACTTTGATTAGTGCATGTTGAACCCCATGGTTGTCCCAAGTGGAACAGTGCCACAGGACAAAATGTATTATTAACTAGATTACTTTGATAAGTGCATGTTGAGCCCCATGGTTGTCCCAAGTGGAACCGAGCCACAGGACAAAATGTAATAATAGTACATGCATGTTGAACCATGCAGTGTTTGCCCCAAGTGGAATAGTGCCACAGGACAAAATGTATTATTAACTAGATTACTTTGATTAGTGCATGTTGAACCCCATGGTTGTCCCAAGTGGAAGTGCCACAGGACAAAATGTAATAACAGTACATGTTGAACCATGCAGTGTTTGTCCCAAGTGGAACAGTGCCACAGGACAAAATGTAATTACAGTACTTGTTGAACCAGTGTTTGTCCCAAGTGGAATAGTGCCACAGGACAAAATGTAAAACTATATTACTTTGATTAGTGCATGTTGAACCATGGTTGTCCCAACTGGGACAGTGCCACAGGACAAAATGTATTATTTAAAACTAGATTACTGACAAAATGTAATAACAGTACATGTTGAACCAGTGTTTGTCACAAGTGGAATAGTGCCACAGGACAAAATGTATTATTAACTAGATTACTTTGATTAGTGCATGTTGAGCTCCATGGTTGTCCCATGTGGAACAGTACCATAGGACAAAATGTAATAACAGTACATGTTGAACCAGTGTGTGTCCCAAGTGGAATAGTGCCACAGGACAAAATGTATTAACTAGATTACTTTGATTAGTACATGTTGAGCTCCATGGTTGTCCCATGTGGAACAGTGCCACAGGACAAAATGTAATAACAGTACATGTTGAACCAGTGTTTGGCCCAAGTGGAACAGTGCCACAGGACAAAATGTAATAACAGTACATGTTGAACCAGTGTTTGTCACAAGTGGAATAGTGCCACAGGACAAAATGTATTATTAATTAGATTACTTTGATTAGTTCATGTTGAGCCCTATGGTTGTCCCAAGTGAAACAGTGCCACAGGACAAAATGTCATGTTGAACCAGTGTTTGTCCCAAGTGGAAAAGTGCCACAGGACAAAATGTTATATTAACTAGATTACTTTGATTAGTGCATGTTGAACCCCATGGTTGTGCTAAGTGGAACAGTGCCACAGGACAAAATGTATTATTAACTAGATTACTGACAAAATGTAATAACATGTTGAACCAGTGTTTGTCCCAAGTGGAATAGTGTCACAGGACAAAATGTATTATTAACTAGATTACTTTGATTAGTGCATGTTGAGCTCCATGGTAGTCCCATGTGGAACAGTGCCACAGGACAAAGTGTAATAACAGTACATGTTGAACCAGTGTTTGTCCCAAGTGGAATAGTGCCACAGGACAAAATGTAATAACAGTACATGTTGAACAAGTGTTTGTCCCAAGTGGAATAGTGCCACAGGACAAAATGTAATAACAGTATGTTGAACCATGCAGTGTTTGTCCCAAGTGGAACAGTGCCACGGGACAAAATATAATAACAGTACATCTTGAACCAGTGTTTGTCCCAAGTGGAATAGTGCCACAGGACAAAATGTATTATTAACTAGATTACTTTGATTAGTGCATGTTGAACCCCATGGTTGTCACAAGTGGAACAGTGCCACAGGACAAAATGTATTAACTAGATTACTTTGATTAGTGCATGTTGAGCCCCATGGTCGTGATGGTTGTCCCAAGTACAGACAAAATGTAATAATAGTACATGCATGTTGAACCATGCAGTTTTTGTCCCAACTGGAATAGTGCCACAGGACAAAATGTATTATTAACTAGATTACTTTGATTAGTGCATGTTGATCCCCATGGTTGTCCCAGGTGGAAGTGCCACAGGACAGAATGTAATAACAGTACATGTTGAACCATGCAGTGTTTGTCCCAAGTGGAACAGTGCCACAGGACAAAATGTATTATTAACTAGATTAGTATGATTAGTGCATGTTGAACCCCATGGTTGTCCCAAGTGGAAGTGCCACAGGACAAAATGTAATAACAGTACATGTTGAACCATGCAGTGTTTGTCCCAAGTGGAACAGTGCCACAGGACAAAATGTAATAACAGTACTTGTTGAACCAGTGTTTGCCCCAAGTGGAATAGTGCCACAGGACAAAATGTAAAACTATATTACTTTGATTAGTGCATGTTGAACCATGGTTGTCCCAAGTGGGACAGTGCCACAGGACAAAATGTATTATTTAAAACTAGATTACTGACAAAATGTAATAACAGTACATGTTGAACCAGTGTTTGTCACAAGTGGAATAGTGCCACAGGACAAAATGTATTATTAACTAGATTACTTTGATTAGTGCATGTTGAGCTCCATGGTTGTCCCATGTGGAACAGTACCATAGGACAAAATGTAATAACAGTACATGTTGAACCAGTGTGTGTCCCAAGTGGAATAGTGCCACAGGACAAAATGTATTAACTAGATTACTTTGATTAGTACATGTTGAGCTCCATGGTTGTCCCATGTGGAACAGTGCCACAGGACAAAATGTAATAACAGTACATGTTGAACCAGTGTTTGGCCCAAGTGGAACAGTGCCACAGGACAAAATGTAATAACAGTACATGTTGAACCAGTGTTTGTCACAAGTGGAATAGTGCCACAGGACAAAATGTATTATTAACTAGATTACTTTGATTAGTTCATGTTGAGCCCTATGGTTGTCCCAAGTGGAACAGTGCCACAGGACAAAATGTAATAATAGTATATGTTGCACCAGTGTTTGTCCCAAGTGAAACAGTGCCACAGGACAAAATGTCATGTTGAACCAGTGTTTGTCCCAAGTGGAAAAGTGCCACAGGACAAAATGTTATATTAACTAGATTACTTTGATTAGTGCATGTTGAACCCCATGGTTGTCCTAAGTGGAACAGTGCCACAGGACAAAATGTGATAACAGTATATGCATGTTGAACCATGCAGTGTTTGTTCCAAGTGGAATAGTGCCACAGGACAAAATGTATTATTAACTAGATTACTTTGATTAGTGCATGTTGGGCTCCATGGTTGTCCCAAGTGGAGAAGTGCCACAGGACAAAATGTAATAACAGTACATGTTGAACCAGTGTTTGTCCCAAGTGGAATAGTGCCACAGGACAAAATGTATTATTAACTAGAATATTTTGATGAAGACAAAATACATGGTGAGCTTAAATTCCAACTGAAACAGTGTCATAGGGTTATTGTATTAGCTATTAGCTATTATATTGATTAGGAAAAATAGTACAATGAACCAATGTTTGTCCCAAGTAGAACAGTGCCACAGGACAGAATGTATTGACATGAATACTATAATTAAAAGAATAGTACATTCTGCATCTTACCATGAAATTTGTCCCAAGTGGACAGGGCCATTGCAAAATGTATTTAAAATAAAGTAATTGATTAGAATTACTATGTGGTAAATGTTGTCGTTGTTTGTCTTAAGGGGACTCGATCTTTTGTGCGTAATTATAGAGGGCCAGGGGATTCACTCTATCATTAAAAAAATTATTTGAAGAAGTCAAAGAGCCCTAGGAATAAAAACTGTAGTGTAATTCATGCCAGATACAATTTCTTTATACGACAAAAATTTTTGTAATCGATCAAAAAACAAACGTTTTATATCAATTTTAAATTTAGCCTGAATCCGTAATGGTACCTCTCGCCCTTTTTTTTAGGTCAAAGCTATTTTTACCATTATGCAGCAAACCATTGTTGAAGCTATTTCACATACATGTACAAAACATTCTAGAGAAAGTATGAGGACATATAGTGTTGAAATATCTTTTGTTGATTTCAAATGATAATGTCATGAAGTCGTAAATTTTAAGGTCAAATTCCTAAAACCAAAACAAAATATTGCGACGCAGATAATTCCCGACTTACGCAATTTCATCATCACATCAGTGTCTTTATTATTTGTTTGAAACCTTTCCCAAACTATTTATGCATAAGACGGCTAATCTATCTTTACAAAACGCGTCCTTTTTAGTAAACAAAAGGCTAAAGATGGCATTATGAGATTTATCTTTTATCATTACATAGCTCATCCGCTCAACTGCCACGGTGGCCGAGCGGTAAAGCGCTAGACGCGTAATCGAAGGAAATTTAGAATCACTGGTTCGAGTCCCAACAAAGCCTGTGGAAAGTTTTTTTTCTTCAAAATTCATGATCGCATTCCGAAATGAGTCACTTGTCGGTAAATTATGTATCGTATCCTTAAGTGGAATTTGGAACAGTGCCATGGCGAAAATTATTAGTTACGGTACTATGATTAGTATATTAGTGCATGCATATATATATTGTATATAGTAGATGATGAAGCGATATTTGTCCCAAGTGCCACAGGGCAAATTTATGTCAGATTGTGAATAGGAATTTAAAGATGGTTGTCTTGATCGACAGGGTCACCCCCTCCCTTACTTTTTTTTTTATCAAAGTGGAGATGTTGGCATCAGAAGAGAGTTCATATTTTTTTCATAATCCCAGTGAAATTTTAGCCCAAAAATCTGACAACCTACCATTTAAGTTGTATAATTTCATGATAATTTGATCTGTAAATCTGCTGATGTTTATGAATTGGATTTTGCTTTGATCTATTCTTGCAGCAATGCAGTTGATACTGTCAGTGACTGCTGGAACTATGCATATCATGATGAATTTGTCAAATCTGATGCCAACAGGCATTCAGCCTCAAAGGTAAGAATTAGAAGCAAATGAATAAGGACATGGCTAGTTTTAGGTACATTGGTATAGTAATTGTAATACCAGTTAACATGATATAACATTATAAATGCAATTCTATTACCCCCACGACCCATTATTCAAAATCGTGCACTATGATTTGTTGAAACGCGTCACGTGACAGACCATTAATTAGCAATAAAGTGGCCAGGGCAACAAACTTTATCACTTACGCTTTTGCTACTCGTAGGCGCTCCACATTGAGGTGATATTTACTCTTTAAATCACACTATTTTGTGGTAATAGAATGCGCCTCACCCATTATTTACGTTTTTACTGCCTCGGACACATTATTTGCGTGTAAAGGATAATCCCTTTTTGACATGAAAATTATGAAAACCCCATAGTAAAGCATATAAACTCAATTTTTTTTCAGCTCCCCCCCTTTATGAGGGTCAAAACTTTAAAGGCCCCCCTTTTTGCATCAGGCCCCCTTACAAGTGTTTGTGAATGGACCCTTACTGGGTTCCTATGTGTACCATCAAAATATTAGCACTAGGATGAACACATATTCACCCATTGCAAGGTGCCGCCATATGCGAGGAAAGCCTCGATCTGGCAGAATGCATGAATGGGAATTGAACCAGTCATATAACATTGCGTAAAGTTAAGTAATACTTCCTTTCATGTCTATTGCCAGTTTGGCAATCATGTTAAAATAGCATATTGCTCCCATATAACTAAAAAAAATTCTTGTTCTTCGCAGGGTTGGAGTGATTCCCATGGATTGTAACTAAAGCAACCACCAGAGAACAAAATTTGAAAGGAACTGGAAGCCACTACCTGATAAGAACAAATAGACTCGCACAATTTTAGTTCCTCCAAAGAGAGCATTTTTGAAGAAAAAAAGGTCATCTCAAAACCCCATTGAATTAAAGATGGACAGTTTAAGTGGAATTTTGGTACTTCTGATGTTTATTTATATCTTGTTTTAAATGTTTCTAGCCAAAAAAAAAGTTTGTTTCCTGTAGCGCGCGCATTAGGTTTTATTTTGCGCATTAGAATTTTTTTTTCACTTACAAAGAAAAAAATCACAAAAAATAATATAAAACACTAGGCCTACTGGAGTAAACATTTACACGTCACGCAACAAACAAGCGTAGTGAAAAAAATACTGGAGAAAATATCACATATTTTTTTAAAACCTTTTTTAATATCTGCAGTTTGAAAAAGGGATCATAAATATTCTTGAATATGAAAAAATATGATATTTTTGTGGGTCGGAGAGACCCACAGTAAATTCCCATTCCAATTTGCAGCAAAAAAAAAGGTGTGTTTTTTTTCATTTGAAGGCATGGATTTAAAAAAAAAAAAAAAAAAAAAAACGCATTTTGCATTTGACTTTTATGACCTGTAAACAGGAAACAAACTTTTTTTTTTTTGGCCAAATAAAAGATTTTTTTCCTGTGACATCACATGTTTACAGGAGTTTTTCGATACCCATCTTGACAAACTTTTGTTGAAGTTGTGATATTATAGGTAGCTTGTGGCACCTGTAATCAATATTATTGTGTAAATTCTAATACTGGAACTAAATTGATGGTTTGATGTCACATCAGTTCAGGGAGGTAAATAAGGATAATTTACTGGGTGGGCAATTTAATTTATTTTTGCCCTCAAATAATGGAAAATAATTTACTGGGTGGGCAGCGATAATTAATGGCATCCAGGCATTTGGATTTTCGGAAATGTAGACCTGTTTATGCGTACAATTTAGCTTTGATGTAAAAAGTGGACATTACCCTCCTCTAAATGCATCTTCTGCCAATTGTTAACATATTCATGTACCAACTTTCAAGAAAAATTGTATACCATATTATATTTCACTTTGGGTATTTACAAATCTTATACTAATTATCACTCACCATTACTCATAAAAGCAGTAAAATTAGATTGTAATTATTATATGGTGCCCAATATTTTGTGTGCAAAATAATTTACTAGGTGGACAATGGGCAAGTTGAATTTACTGGGTGGGCAAAATAATTTACTGGGTGGGCAAATGCCCACCCAGTTAACATGTTATTTACCTCCCTGCATCAGATGCCTGATGATGTCATGCTTCGAATGCAACGGTAGTGAGTTGCTAAGTTTTAGTTCCAGTATTAGATTGACCTGTAATCAAGTTTGATAACAATTTGGGTATTATTTGCTTTAAAACCAAAAGTAATTTCAAAAAAATTAACTGTGCTTCGTGTCCTTTTACCATTATCTTTTGTAGCCCAAAACAAGGAAACACATTCAATTAAAAAAAATCCTGTGTAGTATTTAAAAAATACTGAACATGTGATGCTGGTCAGTCTGTTCCCTGCAATACAGAAGCTTGTGTTGTTTATTCTGCAGAGAATAAGATATAGCGTCTGTCAGTATACAAATATTACATGCCTATGAGTGTGATAGTATACAAATATTGACTGCTATGAGGGGCATGGTTAATATTATAGGCCCAAGGTGATCTCAAAACCATGTTATGACCCTCGGCGCAAACCATGTCCCGAATAAAGCAGTCAATATTTGTTTTATATACCGAATTAATATAGATTTTTGTCATCTGATTGGTTAAAAGGCCTATTTTATTGTTCATAGGCCATGGTAAAATTTACAAAGAAAGTTTTTCGTTATGAACCGATCGCGTCACCGCAACTGGCAGGCACCGCGTGCGTAATGCGAACACGCCATCGAGCGCGTAATGCGAACACGCCATCGCGCGCACCGATGATGTGAAAATGACTATTCCAGGGGAATAGTCTTTTTAAAAGACTATTGCCCGGGGAATAGTTCAGTTTTTACGTAATTCTTAAAAAGGAGGGCATAGCTAATTCAATGACTGCACTTTTAACCAATCAGATGACAGGAATCTATATATGAGGTATATAATAAAAACTATCACACGGCTAAAGTCATTGTAATCATGATATAATATTTAATGAGTAGTCGGGTAGAACTTGCTTGTGGGTTAGTTAATTTGGGTATGCCTAAAATGTTTTGCTTTAAGGTGGCTGTATCGGCTCCGGTGTCATGCACAGAATTACTTGAAAATGATGCACCGTGTATTGATGAGTAAACCTTGCTTGCTTAAGCCCCCCAAAAAAAAAAAAATTTCTACAATTTGTTTGTCATCTCAAAATCCAAATGAATTACATGTACATATACTACAGGGAAGTGTTTTTGGCACTTTGCCAATTTATCAAAATAGCCAAACCTTTGAAAACAAAGATTTTATTAGAATTGATTTTTCTCTCCTTTGCAGCAGTTGGATATAAAAGTTTAGATTTCATTTTGCTGCCAATATATCACAGAATAATACAAACCAAGTAAGAATATATTTAAAAGAACTGTTTGTACTTTTTTATGTTTTCTGGATTTTTTGTAGAAACAATGAATAACTCAAATTTTTAGGATTTTATTAGCCAACAGGGACGGTGCTGTGCTTACCAAACTTTCAGGGGTGGTAAATAAGATGAATATCTATTCCCTCGCCAGCTTTTTTCAATTCAGTGTTTCTATTTTAAGCTACAGTGTTTCTAACATTCCCTAAAATACAAGCTTGAAAAAAGTAAACCTTTATCCAAAAATCATGGTGAGAGAATTTAGGACGGTATTAAGCTTAAGTTTAGTAACCATCCCAGCAAACACAAAACGTTTTCGACATCATTCGCAAAAGGTTGTCAGAAAACGTTTAAATGTCGGGTTATATAAAGGGTATATTAAGAGTATAAAACGTTTTCATAACCTTAAAAACATTTTTGATAATCTACTGCTCAGCAAACAAAAATGTTTTACAGAAAACGTTTAAATGTCGGGTTATATAAAGGGTATAAAAACGTTTTAATAACATTCCAAAACATTCTTGAAAACTTGATACAAAACATTCTAAACAGAATGTTATTTTGGGAGTTGACAAAATATTTTGCGAAAAATGTTTGCCCAAAATATTTGCAATAACGTTTTAAAAACGTTTTCATGACCTTTATATAACCCGACATTTAAATGTTATTAAAAGGTTTTTAAAAAAACATTTTGAGAACATTTCTGTATTTGCTGGGTTCAAATATTTTAACTTAATGTTATTTAAGTATTGACAAAATATTTGGCAAAAATGTTTGCAAAAATAGTTTAAAATAACATTTTTGAAAACATTTAAAAATATTGTTGTAGTGTGTTTTCATACAAAACGTTTTAAAACGTTATCATGACCTTTGTATAACCCGACATTTTAATGTTATTAAAACGTTTTTACCTAAACCAAAAGCCAAAATATAACTTATTTAAAACGTTTTTAAAACGTTTTTGTGTTTAAGGATAGCACCTTCCTGTTGTCTAAAAAAAAATATAAATGGGCAGAATTTAGGGAATAAAGAAAAACATACAAATTGTTACAATTCCGGAAAGAATCTTTAAAATAGTTGAGGAAAATACTTTTCTTTTGTTGTGGTTGAAGATTTAAATAATAGACCTGATTGATTTGATACAGGAACTATCCCAGGGGTTAAAACTCCAAATTGTTCGATTTGATTATAATATATATTCCTCTGGTCTGGATTTAATGGCAAAAATGGTCAAAAGTCGAAATTAAGGAGTTCATGGGTGTCAAACAGAGAAAAGTTTACTAATTTTTCTGAAAAGTCAATCAAAATGTTTGTCTAATAATAATTCAAAAATGAAATAGTTTGCAGTACCTACGATGTTTCGTTACCATGGTAACACACCAAACACAGGATGGGATTTGTCCGGATATTTTGTGGCCAAAATTTACTATTTTCTGCAGTGGCGGCGCCAGGAAATCTTTTTCGGGGGGCATTAGGGGGCCAAAGTGAATTTCGGGGGGGGGGCAAAATCAACAAAGTTTGCGCAAAATTACCGTAAAAAGTGGAAATTTTCGTAATTTTGGGTTTTTTCTGGGTGGGCAAGAGTTCTGACGGGTGGGGGGCATTTGCCCCCCCCCCCATGGCGCCGCCACTGATTTTCTGGATATTTCACAAGCTTTGACACCCCTGCAAACAGTTCCTGCCTGTTGAGTCCAATTGATGTTGACTTTTTATTTCCCGTGTCACCTATGCAACGAAATGACGCACATATGGCAAACTTTTCTTTTTCTGAATTATTATAACAAAAAAATTTTTAGACCATTATGGCAATATCGAATCAATTTTCAGTGATTGTGACACATGTTGAGCCCAAATTGCAACATATGACCTTTTCACTAATAACTCCAGACTGATTTGTCTTAGGTGGTCAAACTATATTTTTTTTAATCCTTGGAGATGGGGAATATTGCTTTTAACCAAACAGTAATTTTGAGTTTTGACCCCTGTGTACCCTAAGTCATATGCAACTTAACTCTAAAGGAGAGAACAATTTTATATACTGGACTAAAAGTTTATTTCACTTGAAAAATAACCATAAAAAATTAAAATATAGCTATTTTACAAATTGTTTTTAAGAGACTTTTGGCATTTGACAAAAATGTTTAAGAGAAAACTTCTGCCATTATTATTTGATCTGAAATCGAACTGGAGGTAACGACCAGCATGCATGGTATGGTGACATGCAATCACCGCCTTTTATCTAAAGACTGCACAAAAAGTAATGCAGCTGTTATAAATACACCTATAGCTTCAGAACTTTTCACAATATCTTGACATAGAAAGACCTCATTTGCCCGGCTCATTTGTCAAACGTTGTTCAATACAACACAGTAGTGCTTTTAAAGAAAAATACCCGAATTTAAAAATTGCAGCTTACAGCGATCAATGGTTATTACGCAAGCATGTGGCACATAAACAAAAAACGCTCCATCATCTTCGCACAGACTTCAAATTATTACAAATAGCTGCAACTTTTAAATTCAGATATTTTTCTTTAAAAACACTGATGTGATATTGGTATTGGACGAATGGGGTATCAAAATGTGCGTAAATAAATCATCCTTTATATCCTTGTGAAAACAGGTATTGCTCCCTATTCCAGAAAAATACAGCACTAATTTTTTGGGATTAAAAAATATTATCAAGTTCTGCCAAATGAAACATAGCTCTATCCTAATCCTTCAGTTAGTCCTAACTGGCAATAAAAGAAAAAATAACTATTTTTCTAATTTCTTGAAAAAAGAGCCAAAAACCTGCATTTTCGGCATATTTTCTGACAATCTAGTCACAAAAATCAAAGACTTGGAACAAGTCTAAGCATTCAAAATCTTGAGTATATGCCGAAATTTTGCTATAATTGTCACTTTTTTGTGTTTCTTTAATTAAATTATCGGTTATCAGAATGAACAATGTCTTTTCCAAAAAATATACTGCATAAACTGAAATTAGTCTTGGTACAGGTCTTTGGGCTTACAGCATACGAAAAGCACCCTAAAAACACATGTTTTTGGCCCTTTCATTTGGCAAAACAGGATAATATTTTTTTAATCCCAAAAAATTAGTTCTGTATTTTTCTGGAATAGGGAGTAGTTCTTAAGCTATAGGCGTTTTTATAACAGCTGTGTTACTTTTTGTGCAGTCTTTATAAGGCCTAAAGAAATTGTTTGATTGGCATTTTTTTACACACATTTTATGCTGTAATTTGCCTTTTTTCTTTCTTTTTTTTTAAACTTCAGGTTTAAAAGTAATTTTTTTTTTTTAAAAAATATAAAAAAAGTCTAGGGTCGGGCCTATTGTTAGGGTCGGTCGGGTTACGCCAATCAAACAAGGTATAAGTAGGTAGCTGTAGCTTGTAATCATACCAATTTAGAGTACCCCTATTGTGGTAGGGGAGAGCGGGAGTGTTCACCCTATATTTTTCTGACCAGCCTAGCGATGTCAATTGTAAGGGGGCAATTCCCACTTGGTCCAATCCCATTTGGTCCAATTCCACTTAGTCCAATCCCATTTGGTCCAAATCCCACTTTGTCCAGACCCAGTTAGTCCAATCTCACTTAGTCCATGTCCCACTTAGTCCATGTCCCACTTAGCCATGTCCCACTTAGGCCATGTCCCACTAGGGCCATGTCCCACTATGGTTATAATATTTGTGTTTGGTCATTTTCAGTACTTGTTTTAGTTTTCATAGTAGGGCCTATAGTTGTAACGGGGGGGATCTGCGACTTGCCGCTAGGAACGCGATTTTGCCAAAAGAACCAGTCTATTAGGCGAAAAAGCTAGCGAGAGATTTTGGATGATATTCATTTACAATTTTACCAGTGGTAAAAGTTGGAATCAGTTGGAAGTTTTTAGTCCTAAAATGAAGGTTAAACCAATTCATTGATATTAATTAATGCAAATTAGTGACTCTAATATTTTATGGTTTCAAGCATTGGGATGTGTACTCATACAGATCGAGAGGTGTGCACTTGGAAGGGGAATATTTTTTTATAATTTTTCCTTGCCGACATGTGGGAACCGATTTTCCTAACTTAAGCAGGCATGATCATTCTCATGCCTGCTTAAGTTATGAAACCTGGAGGGGGAGCACAACGAACAAGTAAACAAGTAAAACATGGACTTTTGGAGCTGCGAACAGTCCAAATCAAGGGTCTTTTTTGGCATTCTGGTTGGAAATTGCCTGAAAAAACCTTTCAGAGCTGAAATTATCAAAATCAAGGGTCTTTCGGAGCTCTATTTTGGTCAAATATAGGGGTCTTTCGGAGCTGCGAAATCCAAAAGGGGGTCTTTCCAGGGAGCATACCCGTATGGTCATTTGTGTTGAGTGTTGACAATGTAATGACAAAGGTACCAAAATCTGAATTTTGATGATTTTTACGATCGTCCGGATGAGCAAATCACTGAATGGGCCTTAAATGGCATGTTTTACACAACTTTTCACATCTGGTGTTTCATTCGGTGGCTCAAGCTTTTTTGTGCATGTACTATAAAAAGAGCAGGTTGAAATCAAGAATTATACCCCTTTAATCAGGGATGTACCGGTAACCACAGACCCTAGGGTTTTAATGTAACTTTAAACGCATGAGCTCCTATGCTCCTCAGCATGCTCAGTGTGCGCTAACTCCAGGAGGGGGTAAATGTCTAATATACACGGGTCAAAAATGAAAAATATAGGCCTATAGTATACAAATATATACTGCCATGAGAGGTTCTGGTTAAAACTATGGGCCCGAGGTGGGATCAATCATGTTCAATTGATCTCAACGAGGGACCATAGTTTTAACCAGAACTTCGAATAAAGGCAGTATATGTTTGTTTTATATACTTCATTAATATATTCTTTGTTCATTGATTGGTTAAAAGAAAATTATTTGACGTTTGGACTATCCAGCTTCTATCCTGAGTAAACAGCACAACCAATTTAAGCAATATTTTGCCCTTCCAAAAAATCGAATAGGCTAAAATCGGGCTAACCAATTACAGCAACGCGAAATCACGCTATGGCAGTTTCGTGTGCGTGAACTGTTCCGTCGCATAGAAAACGCGCACGCGGAAGGCATGGTCAAAAGTACTATTTACAGCTTGGAGTTACTATTTACGGCTCATCCGGGACATTGAAAATACTATTTACGGCTTAGAGGTACTATTTACGGATAGTAGTACTGATGGTAGAACTATTTTTAGTCATGTGATCCACTTTTAACCAATCAATGAACAAGAATATATTAATGAAGTATATAATTTTGAACATCTACGACTTGCCGATACAGTGATAAGACAAAGTTCATAAAACAGGGTCAAGATTTTCAAATGCTCTGATTTCTTCCAAAACAATTCAACTAGTCACAATCTTTAAAAATAATGTTGGGGTGTGTGACTAGATTTTCCAAAAATGTACCAAATAAATAGAGACTAAAATATGGGAATTTTCGATCCTTTGTGTTTAAAATTACGGTAGATCAACTTTGCTAAAAAAATGATTATAATTATTATTATTTGAAAGCTTAAATGTTCAAGTCAAAAATGCCCATCGGGATTAAATTTCGGTGTTGCTAATTTTTTAAAGGAAAGAGCAGATGAAAGTATCAAATAATAATTGCAAGTTGATTTCCAAGTTGTGTAATAATTAGACCTTTACCTCAGGAGACCACTCGCGCAGCTTCAGTATTTTATTTTTTATTAGTTTGCAACCAAGTTTCCTGCTAAGTTAAGTACGTAAAGTGCTAATGGACCGTTCACAAACACTTATGGGGGTTGATGCAAAATGGAGGCCCTGGGAAGGGGGTGCCTTTAAAAAAAACCTTGATGCTTCTGATAGAACATGATTTTACACTACTTTCTATGAGTTTGACATGTGTATACATTTGTCAAGGGGGGGGGGAGCTGAAAATAATTTTAGGTCCGCAAATGGGTACCTGAAAAAATGTGAATTTTTCTGTTTACATCAGGCCCCCTCTAACATGTCTTTGTGAACGGTCCCTAATGAAATAAAAAGTAAATAAATTGATACATAAATGTTTTGCGGGGATAAAGATCTATTTATTAGCTATTAATTAGTGTATAAATTATTTGCCGTTTCATGCGAAACAGGTAATAAAATGATTGTTATTTGAATATTGTTGTTTGTAGCACATTTTGTTCGTGTACGTCTCTTGCATTAACTTAGCCTCAACTGTTGGGCTCATTTGAAGAAGAACGTGATGTTGATATTTTCCAAAAGATAAGAATTTGAACGTTTTCCCCTTAGTTGCATTGGGCTAACCAAAAAAACAACTATTAAATTACAATTACTTTTAATTTATGCCCTAAAAATCATTGACTCGTGCAAAATACCAAACGATGTTGAACTACATATGCCCCCTGAAACAAGTTATCCAACAACTCAATTAATATTCCTTAAATTCCAATTTATAGCTCTGCAATTGCGAATGCCCCTTTAATCTGTCAACCACAGCTCATTAAATGATCCTTTAATTCAGAGGTAATAACTGTAAAGTATGCCCCTTTAAACAACGTGATTAATATTCCTTTAATTTAGATTTTATAACTTCAAATTTGCGAAAGCCCCTTTTAAACAAGTCATTCAGCAAGTTTCCAATCCAATCAGTAATCAGCTACTGAACAATCAGCGTTTTCAGTGATCAGTCTTATACCTGCTGAACGATCAGTAATCAGTGACTGAACGATCAGTAATCAGCTCCTGATCAATCAGTAATCAGGTAACCATTCAGTAATCAGTAACTGGTCAATCAGTAATCAACAGTCAGTGATCAGCAATCAGTAATCAGTGACCAGTCTTTTATACCTGCCGTGTGTGAGACGAACTGTCGCGGTAGATGCACTCATGCTTTTGTTGAATGTATTTGAGTAGTCCGCCATATTTACGAGATGATACGTCATATGCACAGCCTCTATTCAGTTGGTCGTTGTATGATTTTGTTCGTTCACTCATTCAAATTTTATTTATATCATTTGAAGACTGAGCCTATTATGATACATCCTCTGTGGAACAGTTTCAAACAAATATAGCTAGGGATTATTGGGGCAGAGGTTATCTTTTGAATCCTCTTAGAGGGCTATCATTTTTTTTTTCGGAAAGGGGGGGTCCCAAATTTACAAAAAGTCTTCGTCAATAAAATTGCGCACCCCCTATTTCGGCAACAAAAATTTTATGATCCCAAACCCCAAAATTGTACTCGTGCGAATTGAAAGACTTGTCGCACGCGACAGTTCGTCTCACACACATAACAAATGCCTATACAATCAAATAGGTTCATTACAAAATTTGATTGAATGGATTGAGTTACTCTAAAATAAAACGATAAAAACAAAGAATCATGAAAAAAGACACATAAAAGATAAAATATAAAAAAAATATAAACAATGTTAAAGATAAATTCAAGAAAATAGAGAATAAAGTTTCCTCAAATCAGAAAAAAAAAACATTGACAGACATCATAATCTGTCAGAAATTACTGCATGAGATTCGAACCATCAATCTTCTCCACAAGATCTCTTTATCCTCGCACTATAGTCTAATGCTCTGCTCACTGGGCCACAAAGTATCGGCTGGATGATTACCACATTATCATGAACAAGTTTGTTCGATCTTGTTCATAATTGTACATGATGCAGTCATGTCTACAGTAGAATTCATCTCGACCTTTGCAGGACTTAACCCCATTAAAAGCTATTAAACCAAGATAACACTCATTGAAACAGCTCAACTGATTAAATCGGATCTTCTCTGGTTGTGCACAAGTGACTGTTTTCATGTGCGATATCGCAATAAAGCTGGTATTCATAGCTTCAAGCTGCTTCAGTTGGGTAACCGATTATAAAGGAAACGAAAGGAAACAATGTTATGTGTGGCTTTGTTCACGAAATCAGACAATGTCGTGCTTTTTGTAAACCAGCATTCTTGAAAATGAGCAACATAATGATTTTTGACTTAACACGGTTTAGAAATAATTTCTTCATATTTTTGGTGTTATCTGTCGTTTACATATCCTTCCTAAAACACCAAAGTACGAGTATTTCCAAACATCTAAATTTGCTAAAAATTTAGGACATGTTACAAAACTATATTGTTTAGAATTTTAGAAGAGTACTTTTAATATTGGCCGGTTATTTTTCACACAGCGACGTTAACTAGGCAATGTACTATTACCTATAACATTAACTAAAACACCAAAGTACGAATATTTCCAAACATCTAAATTAGCTAAAATTTAGGACATGTTAAAAACTATATTTTCTAGAACTTTAGAAGAGTACTTTTAATATTGGCCGGTTATTTTTCACACAGCGACGTTAACTAGTCATATCCCCATACTGTTAACGTAGGGCTATTTGTAAAGGTCACGCGTCAATGGGAAAGAGCACTGTGTATTGTGTATAGGAAAACGGACAGTAACTGCAGTATGATGTGTCGATAGGTTTCACCCTTTAACTACACGTGCCCTTAATGATCAGTGATTATAGTCGGCTTTTACAGGGATGGCGCTCTCTCATTTCCATGAACTCCAGAGCGCCATTAGGCGAACGTTTACGGTATTCCGGTAGATGTCATCGGACGAATAGTATTACATTTCTATTTCTATACGCACTCAACGTAATTTATAACTACATATTATACGGAATGGATTCGTACAAATTGACTGAGGAATTCGCACATTGTTCAGAGCCAAAAAAGGTCCTGTCCAACATTCTGATATTTGAAGCGGTTCATAGTTGTACTGATGGATTTCCCTTACGCTGTTGCTTAAATTTGTATCAATAATTATGATGTCGCTAGGTAATATTAAGGCCTCTGCAATGTACGCATCCGCCGGTAGATTCCAGAGGAGCTCAGAGGGAGGTTGTTTTTAAACGGAACATTCATAAGAAAGTATCAACTGCATAGTTGAAAAAAGGTATGAATCTATTATAAAAACTATTGAGACCATATAAGCATTCTAAACACTTCAAAATAATGGATATGAAACTAATAAAAAAAGAAAAATACATCGGAATTTCGAGAACAGTTTACGATCAAGTTTTTGAAAAATATTCCGGAGACGAAATTGCGTCTGCTCTCTCAATGCTTGAAATTATGATTTCAGCTTATTTTCGCTAAAATCTGTATTAAACTTCGCCATGATCTTGAATATATTACCTGATAAATGTTTTTATCTTTGACAAGACAATGATGTGATATACAGGGTGTCCCATAAAAAATTATCGAGTGAATAAAATTGAACGTAGAGAAATAGACATCAGAATCAAACAATTTAAAATGTAGCACATTTGATTTGATTCAGTTGACTGGTTACGAAGAAATTAACGATTACATAATGCGCGCAATCAATGCAGTCTCAATTCTTGAAATTATGATTTCAGCTTATTTTCGCTCAAATCTGTATTAAACTTCGCCATGATCTTGAATATATTACCTGATAAATGTTTTTATCTTTGACAAGACAATGATGTGATATACAGGGTGTCCCATAAAAAATTATCGAGTGAATAAAATTGAACGTAGAGAAATAGACATCAGAATCAAACAATTTAAAATGTAGCACATTTGAT
Source organism: Amphiura filiformis (assembly GCF_039555335.1). Lineage (NCBI taxonomy): Eukaryota > Metazoa > Echinodermata > Ophiuroidea > Amphilepidida > Amphiuridae > Amphiura > Amphiura filiformis. Next base: position 40,526,231 of record NC_092636.1, on the reverse strand, counting down.
TTGATTCAGTTGACTGGTTACGAAGAAATTAACGATTACATAATGCGCGCATCAATGCAGTTCATTTCAAGTTTGATCAACAGGCGCTTTTTTCATACACGCTCACCGCTTCCTAAAGTCTGTGTATCTCATTAAATTTAGTATTATCTATTTCATAATCCGACGGTGTTATGTTATTCATGCTTTCACTGAAGATGAATAACAGTTTGTCTGAGAACGTTGATTTCTGCAATTGGAAGTTTTCCAACTTTAATTCTTTAGGTTGTGCAAATATGTTTATTTTAACTTTCCAAATAACATTTGAGCCAAGAATGACAATGATCAAGTGCTTACAGCTTTACGTGTGATTTTTGATACCATGTGAAGTTTTAAAAGATATAAACTTTGCATTATAATTTTTTGGAAATATTCCAAAAATATTAATGTGTGTGAGAATTTTTTAAGCCAGCTGGAATTCTTTATGCAATAATTCTTTATGCAACATTTATATCAACATTAACAAAAAGTATCGAGCATCATCTTACATGCAAGCTTTTTCAATATCGTGCAGGTTTTCAAATTTGAACAAAACCTAATAAAATGTTTTGCAAGAAACAGATTATTTAAAAAGAACGAAAAGGATTTCACCGAACATTGTATGAAGCCCATTGACAGTTCACCACAGTGACCACAGTGCACATTGTGTTGAATGATCTTTCAAACTTGTAATGAAGTGAATTGACGCATTTCTTCGCAATCAGTAAGCCGATTCCAGTAAAATTAACGTATAACACGCAGAATAAGACGGGCTACACGCTGAATTTTTGGATTTTGGTGTCTATTTCTAGACTTACGTCCAAATTCTTTCGCCCAGTATTTTTTTTCTGGGACACCCTATATAGGGTAACAATTGTGAAATCATATGAAATCAACCATTAAGATAATCCCATTTGAATATCATACTCCGTGTATGGAAGAATCAAGTCATGTCTTAGTGTATATGGATTTCAACTGGAATATCGCAATGAGATAATTGGTAACATTTGTTCCCCTATATCATGATATATCACATCGTTGTCTTGTCAAAGATTAAAAAAAAAACATTTATCACTCAGATAATATATTCACGATCATGACGAAGTCCCGATTGATACTTTTTCGATTGAACCAAATTGATACTTTTGTTGCTAAAGTGAATTGTCATCCATTATCAGTTAATCAGAGAATGTAATAGACCCTGTTTTCATTTAAAGGGGCACCATGGCAACATTTTCAAACTATTGGCATTGGCTCCTTGTTGTTACTTCAATCTAAAACTAAAAATCTTGATATTTAGAGATATTTAGTTTAGTAGTCTCCTAAAAACACAAATGACTACGAGAAAGTAGCTGATGACTGATTAGAATTAATGTATACTGTTTAATATCGCATGACCTATAGATAAAAATCAGTTCAATAAGATATTCTGATTTACAGTAAGCCAAAAAATTAAGGTACCAATAGCTGCATCTTTTAGCTAGAATTTAAGACCTCATTTGTTGAAATTGTTCTAGAAATAAAAACATGACGATCCAAAAACCCAAGGAAGATGCCAATTTAAAAGTTGCAGTTTGCTACATTGCATGCCCTATTGATTTGTACACAACGCGTTCGCGAACAAGAGAACTCGCGCCGTGCTTCCATGATTAGCACCTTAAAACTAGCGTCGTGCTTTCATTGATTAGAACACAAAAGTGCAACTTTTGATTTCGTTTCTTCGTTAGGTTTTAGATCACCGTTTCGTTTTTTTCAACCAATTTCAACAAATAAGGTCTTAAGTCAGAACTAAAGAGTACAGGTAGTTGCTATTTGTTTGACATACTTGTCTTTATTTAGGATATACAGGGGTGAACACAACTGGTACCTTAATTCTTTGGCTTACTGTATAGCATTATAGAGTTAATTTTCTTAATGTAAAACTATGTTATACATGAATTTGCAGAGCAGATATTGGCTGCATGACTGAAAGACAACAAATAATCCCTATTTCCTTTGAGTGGTATTTATTTGAGACTTGAAGCCAATAATGATGAATTAAGGTGTGACGAAAGGCATACTTGAAAGGAATAAGACATATTGTTTCCTGCTCTACAAACCTGCAAACAAATTTAAAGCTTTACTACCATAGTGTAAGTTATTGTGATTTTTTATGAAAGAAATATGAAACTGAAATATATGGAACTTGACTTTACAAAATATTGTCCCATGAGATCGAATTTGTAACTTTTTTTTCATAATAATAAATTTCACACAAAAGATATACACGTAGTACCAATGGAGTTTACGCCTTAAAAGATATTGTGTATAGACGCATTCTTGGTTTATTTTGTTCTTGGGAACTACATCAATTTGTTTCCTCTTCAGGAAACCTCTGGGCAATTTTGAATCAGCCCATGTCATAACCAAAAAAAGCCGGTAAAGAAAGATAATTGTAATATGAGTTACAACGGTTCTTTAAAAACAAATGGAAAAAGGTAACATATTTAGAGTATAATTATAATACTCTGGAGAATATGTGGAAATGAGATTATTTTGCCTTGATTTAGTTTTGAACGAAATTATGGTATAATAGGAATAAGAAATCTTACATTAACATGGGAGCTTTATTACCTGGGTGTAAGTTTCTGAATGAATTGATGCGTTTAAATTTATGGAACTTAACTTTACAACATAATGTCCTGTGAGATCGAATATGAAATTTCTTCATAACAAATAGTACGCACACAATGGATATAGTACCATATTGTTTACCTCAACTGACAAGTGTAGACGCATTCTGAATGTACTTTCTTCATGAATACTGTATCGATTTTAATCCTCCTTTGGAAACATCTAGCCAGCGTGTTGTACTTGTATGCCGTTAAGATCTTTGCACTTGAAGCCATGTGGTCATGGTGGTGGCTGATATTCGTCTGATGGTTAATTTGAACATGTACAATGGCCCGCGAAATTCTGAAATATGGTTCAGACCAAATGTACTGGAAACACACGTACGTCAATGGAGCTTCGTTATATCTTTTGTAATATCTGCATCCCACAAGGGGATCTCTTATAAATGTAATGAAACATGAAAAGGACCTCGGGAAATATGACACCATTAGTATAACTTTAGTCAAACAAAGATACTTTTGAATCAGTTTTCGATTAGTGTGCTCTACATGTATGTAAATGGAATGCTTTGTATTAAATTATTTGTAGATCAGCGTATCCATTTTATTAAAATTTCAAAAAAGTAGATTTGAAAGGAAAAGCACACAATAAATGAGTTTATCTAAAATTCGGGGTATGTAATCAATGTTACTTTCCTTCAAGCCTACGCACCTACCTCAACATCAACAGAAGAAATCAACACCTTCTATCTCCAGAAGTCGATAGATGACATCAACAAGAAAGACTAAACCATCGTCACACGTCACAGGTGATGTCAATGCGAAAGTGGGAGGGAAAAGTACCAACAGTAATGTAATGGGAAACTATGGGTTAGGAGAGCAGAACGAAAGAGGAGAAATGCTACTTAATTTCTGCCAGGAAAACCATCTAATCATCCTAAATACCTTCTTCAAGCATCATTCAAGGAGGCTCTACACATGGTCATCACCTGATCATATCATAAGGAACCAAATAGATTACATCCTGGTCCAGAAGAGATGGCGATCTACAATCCGCGAAATTAATAGTTGGCACACTTGCACTAAACAATGAAAATGCGTGCCCTATTAAAATTGGGGAGGCGAGGGAAACATGCATGCAATATATGTGAACTACAGACTCCCCGCTATATCTCACCCTTCCCCACTCCCCCATCATTCAATGTTGGAGGGTCTCACGGAAAACCAAGCGTCAAAAAGCCAACAAGATATAATGTAAGCAAGATCAGTGATAGCTATAGAGTAGAAGTGAGAAACCAATTCCAAAAATTATTGGAAGATGATCCTGAAGAGTCTACACCAGAGGAACTGTAAAAGAAATCAAGCATGCAGTAACAGATTCAGCACATAAGGCACTGCCAAAACGTAAGAATAAGAAAAAGCCATGGCTTACAGAAAAAGTTTTCAACCTAGCTGACCAATGAAGGAAGGTCAAGGAAAATGGACTTGATAAGGACGACCATCGCCAAGAATACCGTGATCTGAGTGGAAGAATCCAGAGGCAGATCAGCAAAGACAAGACTGATTTCATCAAGCAGAAGCGTGCCAAAGTAGAAAGGAACAGTGTCATTAATAACATCAGGGACATGTAGATAAACCTCAAGCTATTGACCAGCAAACCAACGCCCCGGCTCAATGTTGTGAAGGATGAACATGGCAACATCCTTAGAGAGGAGGAAGAGATTAAAACAAGATGGAAACAGTATTGTGAGAAGCTGTATGCCTCACAGGAAGAAAGTATTCCACCTGAGGAATCAGACAAGGAGAACTATGATATTGATCCAGATATCTTATTGAGTGAGGTTGAATACGCTATAGAGAAACTCAGGAATGTCAAATCACCTGGGACTGACAATATATAGGCAGAATTTCTCAACGAGAGTGATGTGGAAGGAGTTACCATCATCCATAGACTATATAATAAGATCTGGAGAAGCAAAGAATGGCCAGAAGATTGGAAAAAGGTGTCATATTTCGTGGTTATATCCTCTTTTTTGATTCTATGTTGATTATTAATGTCTTTGTATCAGCACGCATGTATTTAGTCAGGTCTCTTGAACCTCAGATAATCTTCAAGGAAGCTCATTCCACCCATGAACTCGAAGGACTATTTCGCTACTGTTGATATCAAGGACTCCATCACCATTTATAGCAACTGTACACTGATCAATTTTATTTGAGTTTTCACCTTAGCCAGGAACAAAAACAAGACAAAACAAAAACATGTAATTTATAGTTGATATATTTCAAACAAACGTAAATAAACGTATCCAATTCCTTTTAATCTTCATCTTTAATGGTTTTTGTTTCAGGAATTATTATCATTAGCCACCTGATGCTTGTATATTACCGTATCGGTACACAACTAAAACAAGATATGGATTTACAAATCACAATATCACGAGATCGTTCTTTTAGAGGTTGTCCAGAGGGCTGACCGTGGTTTCCAGAAGAGAGTATTAGAAAGGACAAACTCAGATTACGCGCCAAATAAATTAGACAGAGCTTGATATCGAACCATTGATATCATTGATATTGCTTAAAGACCCATTCAGTGATCCCAGCGCAAGTGTAAACAAATTTGGCAAAAAACGAAGAAAACAGCAGTACTAAAGAAGTTGAAGCCCCATTCAAATACATGTAGCTAATTTAGATACTGTCAGTATCAAAATTATAGATTCGTGTAAAATGTCTTATTTTGTCTTAAATATACTCGTCAAATCAAATGAGCAAATCACTGAATGGGCCTTTAATGTAATAAATCAATACTGATGCATCAAGTGTACAATGTCAAATCAATTCCCATAGAAACTAAAACTACAGAAAGAAAGATAGAAAGAAAGAAAAACGAAAACGGGGAAAGAAATAAAAGAGGGCAAAAAAGCAGAGGAAATGGCAAAAGAAAAAAATATTATAAAGAAAAAGCATCATTACCAAAAATAACTCGAACTTTCAACCATCAAGACCATAGGTTTGGCAGCCGAATATATTACCACTACAGTCCGCATATCGATCGATAAAAGGGGGTTACTTTTAAAGATATTCATTACATAGTGACATTTTGTATTCAATGTACTGGATCTCATCATCCTGAATAATAATAGTTTAACACCTAGTAGGGCAATGCTAGACTCACTCGCATAAGCGGTAAATATGAAACAAAAATGTAAAGCCTTGCACGTACTCCGTTTTAAAAGTCTATATATTATTGCTCTTCACAACTAGATTCATGTGCCTCTGTTTAGAAGAAATATTGTAAGTAATTTTTTTAGCCGCAATCAGGTAACTCTTTTTATACCCAAAACTGTATGTATTGAAAGTGTACGTAGATGGGATGAAAAGCCGATCATTATAAATTATGAACAATTTGACGCTTTGTGTTTAAGATATGCATGACGTATCAGAGAACAACGAATATTATAAGCTTACCAGTCTAAACGCAGGACAACCGATTCTTTTGTTCTGCTTAGTCGCGCTAAAAGTCGATCGATACATGTTAAAATCAGCACAATTCCGAGATACACCTTTTTGCTATGAAATTTATTTTCTCGGTCAAATATAAAGCAAATTTTTTTTTCTTCAGTAATGTCAAATAAAAACATAGTGCTTGGATGAACATTTTTTAAAAATCCTGGTGTTAAAATTAAGCATCAAATTGTGTCTTTTAGTGTGATATTTTTGATTTTTATAGGCCTTTAGTTCGCCCGTGAGCTTTTTACAGAATTCATTTTTAGCGTCTCAAACTAATATAGTTTGCTAAAGAAAGATATTTCCCACCTCTGTAAAGCACATCGTGTGGGTCTATATATTATAGTTTTGTCAGAATTTCCGTTTTGATTCCATAATTTTTGACTACCAGTTGAAATATTTTCAAATCCACGCGTGAAATCTTCGGCTAATACTAGCATTGTGGATCGATATCTCTGGGTGCCCGGCCTGGATAGAGTGTTGCCAGAACTTCAATATAGCAAAGAAATTACCTGGTGTTTCAATTGTCATGAAGGTGACTGGGTATAGTGCCTTTAGTTTGTGTTTGTTTGAAATTGCTTAAACCCACCGAAAGTCATAATGAAGCAGCCAAAACAATACAAGGTTAAACATGGAAGTTTATAACAACCTATTATAATGACCTAAAGGAAAAATCATTTATGGCAACAATGAGCCTTGCATTGTAAGTCATGGTTAAAATGTGTTGAGTACCCACCCCACCCCCATAGGCCTACATACTATTACATACCGGTACCTTATAATATTTATATAGCACGGCTATAGCTATACATTTATAAAGTAGGTCCTATCCCGGGGGGGGCACTTCCATAGTGGATACGCATCATGTGCCTCGGGAATGACCCCCTTTTTCAAACCGGCTTGTACCCAATGACCCCCTTTTTTGTGTTATGGTCCTACCTATTACCCAATGACCCCCTTAAAAAAATCCATGTACTCAATGACCCCCTTTTTCTATTTCCTGCTATACCCAATGACCCCCCCTTTCAATTCCCAAATTTAGGTGGTATTTGTGTTCTCCTCCAGAAATAATGAGATTTTCACATTTCCAAGGTGGCCAAGTTGTTTTTACGCAGTTTGGCACTTATTTATGTGTACTTAATGATACTCTTTTGGCAATCCTGTACTCAATGACCCCATTTTACTTTTTGTTACCCCAATGACCATCCTTTTTTCAAAGTTTCATACCGAATGACCCCATTTTTATTCAGGTTGTGTACTGAATGACCCCATATTTTGTATTGTACATTTGACCTGAATGCCCCCTACTTTTAACATGGCCGAGGCACATCCCTGCCATTTCAGATAGGGAGTGCCCCCCCCCCCAGCGCTAAATTATGACAAATAGGCCTACACAAACCCGAACGCAAGTCTGAAGGGTGTAATGAGAATGCCAACCCGAGATGCCCGATGGGGGGGGGGGGTCATTCATAATCATGGAATCCATAGCCCCTAGGCCTATAAATTGAAATTGCAGGCTATCACGGGAGCAAATTTCCAAAATTCACCTCATTTACCAGAATTGGGGATTTGGGCTACCAAATCGCTGGTCAGGCAATCCTGGTTTTCAATGGAAAAGGGACCTGGTTGACAACAATTGAAATATCGATTAATTCAGCTGGTTGCTCTCGAGATAAAGTACTGATTTTGACATTTTCGGAGGATGGAGGGAAAAAGGGTAAAATAAAAACGGAAATTCTGACAAAACTATAATATATAGACCCACACGATGTGCTTTACAGAGGTGGGAAATATCTTTCTTTAGCAAACTATATTAGTTTGAGACGCTAAAAATCGAATTATGTAAAAAAGCTCACGGGCGAGAACTTTTGCTATAAAAATCAAATATCACAAATATAAAGCACAATTTGATGCTTTTTCTTAACACCAATGTCAAAAAAAAATAGTTCATCCAAGCACTATGCACAATTTTTTAAAAAATTACTGAAGTTAAAAAAAAAAAATTGTGCTTTATATTTGACCTGGTGTTAAAATTAAGATATTTTGATTTTTATAGGCCAAAAGTTCGCCCGTGAGCTTTTTTACAGAATTCATTTTTAGCGTCTCAAACTAATATAGTTTGCTAAAGAAAGATATTTCCCACCTCTGTAAAGCACATCGTGTGGGTCTATATATTATAGTTTTGTCAGAATTTCCGTTTTGATTCCATAATTTTGACTACCAGTTGAAATATTTTCAAATCCACGCGTGAAATCTTCGGCTAATACTAGCATTGTGGATCGATATCTCTGGGTGCCCGGCCTGGATAGAGTGTTGCCAGAACTTCAATATAGCAAAGAAATTACCTGGTGTTTCAATTGTCATGAAGGTGACTGGGTATATAGTGCCTTTAGTTTGTGTTTGTTTGAAATTGCTTAAACCCACCGAAAGTCATAATGAAGCAGCCAAAACAATACAAGGTTAAACATGGAAGTTTATAACAACCTATTATAATGACCTAAAGGAAAAATCATTTATGGCAACAATGAGCCTTGCATTGTAAGTCATGGTTAAAATGTGTTGAGTACCCACCCCACCCCCATAGGCCTACATACTATTACATACCGGTACCTTATAATATTTATATAGCACGGCTATAGCTATACATTTATAAAGTAGGTCCTATCCCGGGGGCACTTCCATAGTGGATACGCATCATGTGCCTCGGGAATGACCCCTTTTTCAAACCGGCTTGTACCCAATGACCCCCTTTTTTGTGTTATGGTCCTACCTATTACCCAATGACCCCCTTAAAAAAATCCATGTACTCAATGACCCCCTTTTTCTATTTCCTGCTATACCCAATGACCCCCCTTTCAATTCCCAAATTTAGGTGGTATTTGTGTTCTCCTCCAGAAATAATGAGATTTTTCACATTTCCAAGGTGGCCAAGTTGTTTTTACGCAGTTTGGCACTTATTTATGTGTACTTAATGATACTCTTTTGGCAATCCTGTACTCAATGACCCCCATTTTACTTTTTGTTACCCCAATGACCATCCTTTTTCAAAGTTTCATACCGAATGACCCCATTTTTATTCAGGTTGTGTACTGAATGACCCCATATTTTTGTATTGTACATTTGACCTGAATGCCCCCTACTTTTAACATGGCCGAGGCACATCCCTGCCATTTCAGATAGGGAGTGCCCCCCAGCGCTAAATTATGACAAATAGGCCTACACAAACCCGAACGCAAGTCTGAAGGGTGTAATGAGAATGCCAACCCGAGATGCCCGATGGGGGGGGGGGTCATTCATAATCATGGAATCCATAGCCCCTAGGCCTATAAATTGAAATTGCAGGCTATCACGGGAGCAAATTTCCAAAATTCACCTCATTTACCAGAATTGGGGATTTGGGCTACCAAATCGCTGGTCAGGCAATCCTGGTTTTCAATGGAAAAGGGACCTGGTTGACAACAATTGAAATATCGATTAATTCAGCTGGTTGCTCTCGAGATAAAGTACTGATTTTGACATTTTCGGAGGATGGAGGGAAAAAGGGTAAAATAAAAACGGAAATTCTGACAAAACTATAATATATAGACCCACACGATGTGCTTTACAGAGGTGGGAAATATCTTTCTTTAGCAAACTATATTAGTTTGAGACGCTAAAAATGAATTATGTAAAAAGCTCACGGGCGAACTAAAGGCCTATAAAAATCAAAAAATATCACACTAAAAGACACAATTTGATGCTTAATTTTAACACCAGGATTTTAAAAAAAATGTTCATCCAAGCACTATGTTTTTATTTGACATTACTGAAGAAAAAAAAATTTTGCTTTATATTTGACCGAGAAAATAAATTTCATAGCAAAAAGGTGCATCTCGGAATTGTGCTGATTTTAACATGTATCGATCGACTTTTAGCGCGACTAAGCAGAACAAAAGAATCGGTTGTCCTGCGTTTAGACTGTTACAGGATAAAATATTCATCTTTACTAATTCCAATCACAGATATGTGTTCCAATATCTGTGCCGCAATCGTGGTCGCGGGAATTCTTCCAAATGACGTGTGCTACTTGTATTCCAAAGGAATTAGTTTTCGGATTTCGAGGGTTGTGAGATGCCAAAGACATCAATCCTTAATCATTTGCCATCAAGTTTATACTGTATCGCGAATTTTAAAAATTCAAACATATTTAATTTCAGAAGGACATTCCTCGTCTTCTAAATGTATTTTGGTGTGTCGTCTGATGTGCTCTCAGATCCCCCACAAATACTGTGAAAAGGTGTCTATGTGAACCCTTAAAACTGGCAAACAAATATACTTATAACATAATAATACTTACACATAACATGTAGATAAACTATCATTAGAAACTAAAACAGCGTCCCCTTGTGAGCAATATTGCACCGTTTCTTGGAATATTTTTATGGTTGGCCAAAAGCCTTATTACCAATCAAACGATGATGCAGCTATCAAAAAATGAAGATCCGTTTGATTAAAGCAAACAATTCCTTCCAATGTAGGTGTTATGTATTATATTCTTAATAAGTTGTATATTACACTTTCATTCTGCAACATGTATATATAATATACATTTCACCCGGTGTTCCCTTTAAAGACCAGTTTAGACAACTATTTATTTTCTTTAAAAATAAAGTTCTACACAATAGCGCTAACCATTCACTTGACTTGTTATGCTATGTTTGGCCTTATCTGATGTCAAATGAAGAAGCTCATAACAGGATGGATGTGCCAATAAGAACATCGAAGTGGATTAAGGATGAAAGACAACCATCGTTGACGGCAATGACGCGGACTCATGATATTGAAGAAGAGAAGTTGAACGCCCTATAAAGGGACTTGACCGTGTTCAGTAGCAAAAGCGAGACGGGCAATTTGGAACTGATTTGAATCTTTACTTATAATAAATAGACATCATAAATAAACAATCATACATCACAATATGGTGTGATAACTATGAATTTCAGGTGGTTTGACGAAGAAATTATCACAATATTAAAGCATGGTAGTTTTTTAACAGAATGTTTATAACACGAATACACCCGGTTCTTTTTGTATGTATCATAACATCGAGAATATGTAATTTATGAAAAAGTAATGCCGAATGGCTCCGGTGTGACTATTTGACATGGTTTTTATAGTGACTATATAATATGTTGCTATATTTCATTTTCAATAAGATACAGCGTTTTCGAACTTTATACTTTATAAACATGCATAAGATATAGGCCAATAATGTAAGATTAAATTAAATGCATACAAATTGTAGATAAATGTAGTAATACATCACAACTTTAATATTGAAATGCAAAAGAGTTAAAAGAAATAATCAAGTTGTATCATCAATAAGTATATCGACCCCGCCCCGACTATAAAACATTAGAACTCACATGAAAAATACATAACACTTCGGAAAATGTTTTAGTTGATATGATAAAGTCCAATAATTACTTCTTCCAAAAGAGTAGAAGGTGTGAGTGTTTTAAGGTTAAATACCACTAATTATGTATTACACGGGTTTCAATGGAAAAATGCCTAATTTCGGGTGGAATTTTCTCATATTCAGAGCTCTCACAGTTCAATGCCACCAATATCAGGTGAAACTATAATGATTTAGATGCCAAATGATCAAAAAATTCAACATAGGTTGACCTGAGACTTTTCTTGTTTTAACGCACTGAACCGTAAACACCTTAAAATGACAGTGCGCCCTCGAAGCTGAAAGTTACAATATGATAGGGCGACTATTTACTAAAAACCGAAGCCGTGCGTATGAATTTTGGTACTATTACATCAAAAATGTCATATAATGAGAGAAAATGTACCATTTTGAAGCATCAAACTCAAAAAAGTACTTTTTGGCTATATAACTTGATCAATTTCAGCGATTTTAATGCTGTCTTTTCGAATGCCATGAAAACAAATAGTTCCTCATCGTAATTCAATGTATCGCCCAGGCCTATTAGTGGTCTTTAACCTTAAACTTCGCCATGGGCCTAAGCTACTTTTTATTTATCCATGAAATGAAAATGAGAAAGCTTAACCACGTATTCCACATTGGAATAATGATGCATCTGATGCATCCTTAATGACAGTTTTAAAAGATGCTTTAACCTCTCCTCATTTTGTTTCCCTTAAAATTATTTCCGAACGGTTTAGATATATTTATAATGCAAACAACTCCAGCAATAATACAGCTGGTTAAATGACCAAACATAATTTCCCTTGAAGTTATTGTGACGATGTCTATGCTCTCTCCTGTGGGATAAGTTTTGTATGTAAACATTTGGCCGAAAGCACAGCTGGTAAGCACAATATTCTTTGTGTTTATTATGCTCTTGATTCTTATTGCAGCACAAATCTAGGCCCCTTTCTTTCTGGAGTTTTTGTACGCTTGAGCCAACGCTTAAACGATAGCTCAATTTTTGAATGTTTCAAAAACTAAACGTAGCAGTGACAAAAGCAGCGTGTGGTTTTTATTGTAGTGACTTCAATACAAATTATGCGTTTTCAATTAAACAGGTTTTGCAGCTAGTGACAACTTTTGTACAAAAACCTCATTTAAGCACTTTAGATGGCTTAATGCAGAAGCTGCAAGACCTACAGAATTACGAATACAATAGGCATATTTGAATTCTTTGACAGATTTTTACTGAGACGTATATAATGCATTTTTAAAAGAATTTGCTCTAGATATGCCAGGAAGCTGTCAAAGACAGTGTTAGAGATAACCATGTGTTTAAAATGTAAAGAGTTTTTTATGGCACTCAAGTACCATGTTGGGGCAGAATTTAAAATGAAGAGGACACCACATAAAAAAGTTGAACTTTAAAAAGCAGTAGTTGAAGTGTTTTCTATAGTGCAATCAAAATAATCTCTACATTGCAGACAATCATGAGTTGAAAGATAACAGAATCGTGTTTTCTTTATACATGAGTCTAGAGGCGAAATCAGAAATCCTTTCAAAATCACTAATATAATACTGTGTAACCAAAGGACCTTCTTTTCACCATGATTGCCGTTGGTGATGATCATACTTTCTGTCGAATATTGTCTTTCTGTGTTAAGAATGTGTTTTATACATTGCCCTTAAAGCGTATAAAGGATTTGCATATTATAGCATCAAGTTCTTTTGTTATAACTTTAGAATATAACCTGTTTCATATCTTACTTTGAGACATTGGAGTGAATGTCGCTATGGTATTTACAGATTTCTTTATAAGTACATGTCCGGCGTATGTTACCTCAAAGGCATACATGTGATTGTCAGTGTTGTAGTCAAAACTTTATGTCCGATACCAAGACCGAGACCTGCCAATCCGAGATCAAGACCGAGACCGGGTCCAAACCTTTCGAGACCAAAACCACCCCTTCCGAAACCGAAACCTCGAAGCTCCGAGACCGAGACCTTGATTTAACCTTGAACCGGAAGCTCACATCTAAACATGATCATTTATACTCATAGTCTCATCATGCATGCCATTTAATATCATATAAATGATTTCTGTATTTGTATTCTTTTATTATAGTAAGTATCTTTACGTATGTATTATATGATTATGAATCTCATTTAAATAATAAACATGCAACAATAAATAGCAATTAATATCTATAATAAATGTTAACATTTATACAGTGCCTTTCACGTGTATCAAAGCGCTTTTCATTTATTCCGCTGTCGTTAGAATATGTCAGCTGCAATACCATATCCAAGGCATGCTCATACCTTTGGGCGGCGCTCAATGGACAATATTTCGAGCAGCTCCCCATTTCACCCCTGCGTAGAGGGAGGCAAGTGAGGTACAGCGCCTAAATGTGCAAAACACGATGACACCGAGAGGGCTCTACCTCGCAATCCTCCGATTGCGAGGTAGAGCAATCAGGTCGCGACAGTTCTCGAACTAAAAAACGATCAAGACAAATACACTTGAGGTCCGAGACCGAGACCGAGACCTAGATCTAGACCATGATATCCGACACCAAGGCCGAGGCTTGCAAAATGAGAACTCGAAATGGTCTCCAGACCGAGACCTGGTCTCAAGACCTATAACGTTGGTGATTGCTATTAACATTATGAATGAATATGCGAGGCCTTTTTTTATGTAATATAGCGTTGGCACTTTCATGGACAACTGAACTTTGAAAAGGCAAAAGTATCATTTCCCATCGCACCCCAATACTTTTGCGTTTGAAGGTTTATCAAAAACAAAAAACGCCCGCCCCTTAGTACGACGAATGTTAATTTTTCGAAGGAACAATTTCTGAAATTTTAGAACGTAGAGCGATGTTACCCATATATCACTTATTGCGATAGCATTACATTTGTTACACCTTAATTACGAGCTTATATTTGAGTAACCGTCCTGGTTCTCTTGAGTACATTTAGTACACAGATAGCATGCAAGGGAAAAAAGCAAGTATGCGTAGTGATACATTCTAATAGGTTTAAAGGAGTCTCCGTAGGGCTGAATTTTTACCATTGATGTTTTATTGGTTACATGTTTATATTACAACTGAATGATGTCATCGCATGACACATTTAAAGTTTAAAGTTTCTACCTCAAAGAAAGATAGAGCTCATTCTGTATGTACAAGGTCCCCTTAATTTGGTCATTTAGAATGACAGAATTTTTGCTTCAGTTTACTTCTCTCTTTCACCAACAAACTTAAGTTACTAAGCTTGACAACTCGTTTGCCTTATCTTTTGCCTTATCGCTCTAATCGCTTTGAATAATAATGATGTTAATAAACAAGACGAAAACAAGGGTAGGACGTTACAAAACCGGATATAGTAAACTATGCAGACATAGACTAACAGGACATGTTAGAGGTAGTTGACAGGCTACAAAACGAAATGTGTCGTATAAAAGTTTTTGTCTTCGTCAGTATGTTTAATTAGGATCCTACTTTCCCGGTCTATTTTCAGTGGTGATCCCGTTTAATGTTTTATGTTTAACGGCAGTATCAAATATGTTGGTCAGAGCATTCGTAACGGATACCAGTCGGAAAAAAGACACCAGACAAAGGTCTATAACACTAAGCATGCTAAGTTGATCAGTGACGCCAACGCCGCGATTAAGTTGCCGAATTGGGCTACTCATTGCTAAGGCAGCTGCCGGAAAACCGTCAATACGGTTAAATTTGGTCCAAATAAGCAAATTTCGAAAAGGGATATGAATGAATTAACGTCAGGACATGGAGATTAGACTAATTCTGACATGTCTGAGAAAATCAATTATTGATCTTTAACGGGCGCCCTCTAAGTTTGTGCAGGTTAGTGAAAGAAACACCCTATGCATAATTGTATACCTTATCAATGAAGTTAGGACCTGAAACTTTTGCATGTGAAGTCAGTGTTTTCATTTTATCTCCAGAAATTCAGCATTTCAAAATTAAACCTTTTATTAATCTCGACCGAGTGGGTGATAACATTATATTCCCTACCGCGTCTGGTCAACAGGCAATAATGTTCTTTTTCTTCTTTTTTTTTTCTTTTTTTTTTGATAAACCTTCAAGTACTTGCTTGGGGGAAATAATACTTTTGCCTTTTCAAAGTAAAGTTGTCCATGAAAGTTTCAACGCTATATTGCATAGATGAACATCCCCCGCGTATTCATTCAGTCAATCACATGAGGCATACAACATTCTTTTATCAGACAGGTTTGCCTTTGAGGTACATTATACTCAGGATTAAATCTATCAATACCACCACTCATTCTAATGCCTCCAAGTCAGATCTGACACAGGTTGTATTGTTAAGTTTAAGTAAGAATTTGATGCTATAATATGTAACTCCTTTATATGTTAGGGCAACGTACAAACACATTCTACACACAGAAATATGATATTCGACAGAGAGTATACATAAAGTCATGATCATCACAAACGGCAATTGTGGCGAAAAGAATGAAGGACATTTCTCTGGTTACAAAGTATTATGTTACTGATTTGAATTTTGTTATCTGTCAAATCGTGATGGTCTGCAATACAGAGATTATTTTGAGGTACTGGATTGCACTATGAAAGACACTTCAACCACTGCTTCTTAAATTTCTACCCTCAACATGGTACTTGAGTGCCTTATAAAACTTGTTTGTCTCTCTACACTTTAACACTGTCTTTAACAGCTTCTAGATACATCTAAATCAAATTAAAGAATTCGGTCGCCACATACAGCCGATTTGGTCTGAAACGTACAAATGCATTTTAATAAGAATTCCCGTGTCCTCTTCATTTTAATTGCTGTCCCCAACATGGTACTTGAATGTCTTAAGTACACGCTTAAAGTTAACACTGACTTTGACAGCATTCTGGCATATCTAGAGCAAATTAAATAATTCTTATGCATTTGTCAAAGATCGCATCCGTAGCTCTGTAGGTCTTATATACTGCTTCTGCATTAAGGCCATCCCCTAAAGTACTTGAAGGATTTTTTTTGTATACATTTTGACATTAAGAGCTAGAACACCTGTTGAGTTGCAAGCGCAACGTTTGTATTTATTTAAATCACTCAAAAGGAACCACGTGTTTTATTTGACATTGCTATTGAAAAAACAGACAATCCAGAAACCCTTAAAAATTCGTTAAGCGTTACTACGGAAACCTTAGAAAGGTAAATGTTTAAGCTGCAGTCAGAATCAGGAGCATGATCAACATTAAGACCCGCTGAATATTGCATTTATCAGCTGTGCTTTCTGCCAAATGTTTAAACAACAAAACTAATTCCACAGGAAAGAGCTTAGACATCATCATAATAAAACAAAACTATGCTTTGTAATTTAACCAGATGTATGATCGCAATAGTTATGTGAATTATGTAAATAGCTAAGCATTTGCAAACAATTTGAAGGGAACTAATATGAGAAGAGTTTAAAACAACCTTTATTACTATCAAAGCATTAAGGATGCATCATTATTCCAATATGGTATAGAATAATTTCATTTCATCACAATAGCGCAGATGGGCAAGACAGAAACCCAACCGTTCCTATCAGGTGTTGATTTATGATGCTGCAGCATCATTGGCGTAACCAGAGGGAGCAGGGGCCACAGTGCCCCCTCGGGAAAATATTTTTAGGTAAAATCGGGACGGGAAAAACATGAAAAACTAAATGTATGTTAAGTCAACCCGTTTTTGGATACTCTTCCCAATGATCGGGCGTTTGCTACATGGGAACCCTTGTTTCATAATACGATATTCCCAATTTCCTCATGCATTACGCATTACCTGCGTAATAATTTATGAAAGTTAATGCTGTATACGCTAAAAAAATTTAATTCAGTTTTGATAGAATGAAGAGAGCAGCAACACTGCCTCATTTCAAATGTTTAGTTTTAGTTTTGGTTTTGGTTTTGGTCACGTGGTTTCCTACCTAACCACTTGAATCATAAGATATCGAACTCATTGTTTCTACCTTTTGTTTAAAACTGAACATTTGTGTCAATCAGTTTCGGTTTTGGTTTCAGTTTCTTATAAGTGGTGTGAATCGTAAAATTATTTGGTTTGAAGTTACCTACTCTAAGTATACAAAAGAAATGTTTAAATTTCGCAGTGCAATATTCACGAGGAGAGAAATCGAGCATGGTAATCTACATTGAAAGACGTGGTTTACAAAATCGAATAAGCCTAGGCTATTTCACCTGTGAAAAAATATAGACCATCGAAATATTTGCATTCGACATTACAAAAGGGGCCACTGTTGTAATTGTATAGGTGCTATAAACAAAATCGATTCATGTCCTTAATCCCATGTACCAGAATCGATGGAAGGCCATTATATGACCTCTAATAACCTAATGAGTTTTACTGAAGCAATTTTTACGGCAAAAAGTAGAAGATAGATGGGAGAAGAGATTGTGTGTGTGTGTGGGGGGGTGGGGAGGGCAAGGGGGTATGGGCCGGGAGAAAGAGAAACAGATGGGAGAGAACATTGGAAATGAAAGAGAAGGGGAGGAGAGCTCGAGATGAAGATATCGAATGTAGGGGAGGAGGAGGGCGAGAATTGGTCTGAATGAGGAATACTACGGGAACCAGCGCCTTTTGTTAGAAGTCACACATGAGTGAAGTGGATAACCTCTATAATAATTGTTTATTGACAGCAGCATATTTGGTCATGACACAAACGCCTTTAACGATTAACAATTTGTTGTCGTCGTTGAAAGGAATTCAACTGTAAGTTCCTTTTGGTTTTTGAAATAAATGGAAATATTAATTTTATAAAATGTAAAAAGGTAGCCGTTTTGTTTTACACATCTGAACCAATCAGGACTATCGGTCACTCTTTTGGATTCCCAAATTCAAACATTTTCAGGATAAATATCAATTGCAACTATTCTTATTTTATAAATCACCTTTGGTGCCCCCGCTTTTTATGTTTCGTATGATTATCTTTTTTATTGTTGTTGTTTTAAATTAGTTCTGTTGAGGGAATGAATTGTCAATACTGGACTTTGTGACCTTTCGACCATCTTCTCTATAATCGTGTTCATATCTATATATTTTTGATGTATGATTTCAGTGTATTTTATTTATTATTGATTATGGAAATAACAATTCAAATCGATTCAAAATTACTCGTCTCTCGTTATCTACTGATCACGGTATTTAAGTTCCTTCCCACCTTGGTCTGGGGCGGACATTTTAAAAATGAATTTAGAAGAGCAGCAACGACATCACTTGCATTACATTCCAGATGTTAAATCTACATCATATGCAAAATTTGAGGAAATTCGCACGAGTCCGTTTTATTTTAGGGCCATTTGTCTATAACTGGTCTTTACATGTAGCCCTATGGAGAGAGTGCCCGTTGAGGGCGCTATAACCCCCATTTTAGGAACAAAAATGTGATTTTAAAAAAACGGACTCGTGCAAATTTTCTAAATTTTTCAGAGTATGTAGTATGAACATGTAGAAATATAATCAAGTAGTTGCCCTACCTGCTCTCCTCCGAAAAAATAAAAAGTCCTATGCCTCAATGATAATGAAACCTAGGTGAGGACGTTCAACTTTTCTTCTTCCGTCATAACTGTTTCATTCTTCCACTTCCATCGTGTTATTGGATGGATCAGAAAGCATTCTTTGTTCAATATATTTTAATTCCATTTCGAGACATTATAAACTTTTACTGGTCAAGTGTGTGTTGATGAAAAATCGTCATCAAGCATTCGTTAGAAGATAAGAAGTTAATTGAAACCGATTGAATAACGAATACTTGTTGTATCAAATATTCGAGTATGAATATACCCATTTACACGCACTTCTTGTTGTGGTCGTTTTACGATCGGAAACATGTTAGTTTATGATCACCCACATCATATTGTATTCATGTAGGCTAATGGTTAGCATTAATGTTTCGAACATTTTCTTTTTCAAAAAAATAGTTCCTGTAATGAAAAGAAAAGTACAAAATGTGAAGTAATGCTGGTTGAATACTTTCTGCCGCCGCTCAGCACCGTCAAAAATCGGCTTGCCGCTGGTCACCGCTAAGCGGCAAGAAGCAGGAATGTATGTAGGAATGTAATATAAACTGGGCTCAAAAAGAAATTTATAATTTTTCACATTGTCGTATCTTGAAAATCTGGTAATCAAATCAAAATCTGGTAATCAAAATGAACCAAAATTACACACAGGATTACTTCAATACTCTACTCTACTATAATGACATGAAAATATCCAAATGGTTACCTTACTGACACCAGGGAGGTAAATAACATGTTAACTGGGTGGGCAAATGCCCACCCAGTAAATTATTTTGCCCACCCAGTAAATTCAACTTGCCCATTGCCCAAAAGTACCCACCCAGTAAATTATTTTGCCCACAAAAAATTGGGCACCAATAATATTACCAACGTGTATATTTTGAAATCAACTTGCATTTTGAATGTTGAATAATGAAAGTGATGTATCTTTTCTTAACATTTGCTAACTTATTCATTTACCATGTTTACAACTTTGGAGTAGGAATAATTATCACACAGTAAGCCTACAAAATGGTATATGAAGCCAAAAATTAATATTATTTTGAGCAATTTCCACACAAGACCTGAGAGAATTCTTATGAGACCATAAATAATATTTAGATATTCTTGAATAAGGTGTGTTTTTAATAGACTTGGACATTATATTTGATTTTTTTAAATATATATTTGATTATATTTGAAACTTAAATCCAGATACATTGCCCATTTCAAGTCTTTGAGCATGCACAAATAGGTAATAGTATTATAAAAATGATTTCCTGCAATCAATCTAAACTTTAAATGTTAAAAGAATATATGTTATTTTACATTATCATTACTTTTTGTTATAAGAATAAGAATTATAAGAATTGGCAAAATAAACATTTTAATTGTAGTTGGAAAATAGGTCAATATAATTCAGGGTTGTCCATATATTGCCAAATTATACAGTAGATTAATTTACCGCCTTGGGAGGAAAATACCGGGGAATACCAACATATACCGCAAAGATGCAACTTTGGGCCACTCAAAAACCCTGTGAAAATTTGGATTAAAAAAAATAGGTTGAAGATAATTAAAAGTGCCGACGTTTTGACTTAATAAAAGAAGGAATCCAGGCATGAGAAAGAAAGGTGGCATCTCTGATACCAGAAAGTACTGGAAAATACTTATAAACATTGAAATTACTAGTAAATACCTGCTGGTTTGGTGATATTTTTTTGTAAATTTTAGAAATATGGTTTTGTTCATTTTTAAACACATTTTCATAATTATTTATCAAATAATTTCAATACATTTTAGAAACTGTCACTCGTCCAAACAGAAATTTATATTTCTTTAATCTGTGAGTGATGTGTGTCTGTGACAAGAAGTTACAGAGTAAAAGTCAAAACATTATTTCACTGTAAATACCAGACAACAACATTGCCATGATTACCCTTCCCATCTAACTTTACTGCTTTTTCCCTGCCTAGGACAGGGGTGTGATTCTTCAGGATTTATCCAGATTTCCTGGATTTTTTGTGGCTAAAATTTACGCAATTTGATTGATTTTCAGCCCGTGGGGGGAGGGTATTTTAGCCCAATTTCGCAATGTTTTCCAGGATTTTCTACTACTTCCTGGATATTTCCCAAGATATGAATCCCACCTCTGCTAGGACAAATGGTGAGTGATAATTAGTGTAAGATTTTTAACAGTCTAAAGTGAAATATAATACGATATACAATTTTTCTTGAAAGTTGCAACATGAATATGCTATAAGATGCATTTAGGGGGATGGTAAAGTCCACTTTTTACATCAAAGTCAACTTCCAAGCAAAACCAGATCTACATTTCCGAAAATCCAAAGGCCTGGTTGAAATTAATTATCGCTGCCCACCCAGTAAATTATTTTCCCTAATTTGAGGGCAAAAATAAATTAAATTGCCCACCCAGTAAATTATCCTTATTTACCTCCCTGACTGACACAACTAAAAAGTGCACTTGTATGGAGCCGCTTGCTGTATCACATGTCACAGCCTGGAAATTCCGGCAACCTAGAGTTACTTTAAGGCATGTGAAGAAGTCAAGAAAAATAATGGCATTCGCGAGAGAGTATTAGGGTGCACGGGGGTGTATGTGTTCGTGTTCGCTTATGCCGTTACAGTTGCTTTACACACGCATCAAATGGACTGTGACATGTGATCCAGGAAGCTGTTCCATGTCAGTGCATTTTGCTGTTGTGTCAGTTGGGCAACTGCTTGGTTACTGACATGTGTTTAGAGTAGAGCATTGAGGTAATCATGTGTGTAAGTTTTTGTTATTTTTTGAACCCAGTTTAACATGTTTAATAATTGCAGAATGAAAGTACGAAAAACAAATACACAAGCGGGTCTTTAAATCTGCATTATCATTTGATTCATAATTGTGATGCGATCCAACAAAATCAGTCGGAACTCAGAAATATTGATTTTGAGATATAGCCACACAAAGGAAATATTTCCTTTTGTTTCCTGTTGTTTTGAAAACTCTTTAATTGCTCATATCTGTGGAACTGGTTGTTCAATTTCAATGGGACTTTCTGCCAAATGCAGCTGTGTAAATGATTTTTACTATCCTATAAGAAACTGAAAATTTAATATTTCCGAGTTTCGACTGACTTTGCTTGAACGCATCACAATTAAGCATTGTCTTTGGCCTTATCCAACCGGCAAATAAAATCAAAAGGATCCACGAAACGGTACACTATTTATACTCAAGATGGGACGCTGCTAAAATAATATGTTTATCTTTAATCTCATAGATTATTTGTTGTTATACATACGACAGTTGACAAATTCAGGTGTAGTTTCGCATCAATTCAAGATGATCTTGTCAAATCGCGCTTCTAAGATCCGTAGCTTTTGTTTTGTTTAGTTGTGTACCAATACTGTAACATACAAACATCAGGTGGCTAATGATAATGATGATTGATTCCTGAAACCAAACAATATATGTGATGTTTGAAAGAAATTAGATACGTTTATTTACCTTTTGCTTTAAACAAACTTTTTATTACATTTAATTGTCAAAAATATTGCAAGAATGAAATTGAATCTAATTACTAGCCTTATTAATTCTGGCCATAGGACCATTTTAGGAATATCACAAACGTTAACAAAGTAATAACAAAACGTGTGATGAAAATGTACATGATCAGCATTTTTAACTATTGTCAAACCAAGTTTCGATGTTATCTTGGTAAAGTGGTAACATCCCAACGAATAGCGCTGAGCCATTCTATGTCAACTCCAGGGATGTGCACCGCAACACCTCTTCATCAATTTTCGATAATTATCATCTCCATTTTTTCTTTTTCTGTGTGGTGGTAGATATTGATGAGAAAGTAAAATCCTGAAAATTTGAGCTTCATACTCCATTTCGTTTTCCCGTGACATCTAGTGGTAATTTAGGGGGTGAGCGTAAAAATGTGTCGCAACGCGAAAGACGATGTTTGGAGGTCCATAAATGTATAAAGGGAACCCCCAACAACTTTGAAGTATGTATCCTGGGGTACTTTTTTGTGTATAATTCAAATCTGGCATCAGAAAATGGCATCAAAATGCAACTTCGTCCATCCAGGACCAACTTCGGGGGGTCAGAACTCCAAAAGTAAAAATAATTTTATTGTCCAGTCAGAGCCCTTTGGTAGGACATTACTCTTAACCCATATTGAGCCTATTAGAATACTTTTAGCTGAGGTATTACCCATGCAAAACTCCAATTGTACATTTTTTTGTACATTTTGACCCCTTGAAAACCAGTGTGAGACATTTTGCCCCACCATCAACTTCAGGTATGTTGAAAATATGTTCTTGGACAACATTTCTGAGAGATATTGGCTTTGGGTCTCGATGACTTTGCTTTAAAAAATTAGGTTTGCCTACTCACATATGATGTCATTCCAGCCACATCAACAAAATGGGTTGGTTGATCAGTGGTCATCCCCTCAAATCTTGCTGAAAATATAAAAAAAGTGGGCCACTATGCAAGATATGTTGCATTCAATAACATAAGTATACTTTACTTTTACTGTCACTAATTATATAAACTCTTTATGACTATTTTACTATTAATTACAATACACATCGGTATACCGTACTTTGGAGTTCCAACAGGATGCGTTCATCATGAATAATAATAACATATTTTTATTAATCAAAATTCGACTATGGTATAGTCTAAGTGCAATGAAGCGATATAAAGGAATACGGGAGATGTCTGATTGACAATGCAAATATTCAAGGACCTATCCTAAAATAGCTTCAAGAAGGCAGTCAAGAGACGTAAAACACTGGTATACTATACAAAAAATAGAGTCGAAATAACTTATTAATATCATGAATATGCAAATTGTATTAATATGGTACATTTTTAAAAGTAGGACAGAGTGCATGATAGTCTTATATTATTATATTATGTGTATTTTCCAGATGAATTCTTTTTCAAATTATATGTATTTTATTGTTTTTCCTTTTGCTCACTGCAGTAGTGAGCATAATAGGGAAATGTTCATGAATATGTAAATACCATCAATATTCTGTCAACATTTCATAAACGAAGCTTCCGGTGAATGTCTATTTGACATCTTTGCTCTGACACTTCGTTAAATAATAGTTCTTGCTGAATTCCGTTGATAATATAAAGAAACAGCTTTCTCATTTGCATATTTGGATAATTAAAACTAGCTTATAGAGAAGTTTCGTGGTAATATACTTTAATATTTATTCGTTTTGCTCGACTTCTCAGCTAAATATTAGCAAAATTACATATTACAGCGAAATAGTTCTCCTCAATCTGAAACATTTTTGTAGATTAATCTGTAAAAATTAAAACATACATTTGTAAGGGCTTTTACATACAAAAATGCGAAGTTGGCTTGAGAATAATAACAGTGTAGTATGGTGTTCAAACCCACTGAATGAACTTTGTAAACGCCTATCTATCAATCGAAAACATGTGGTTCACTGCAAACAGGTTAGAAGCGATATTAACCTGTAGTATTTCCTGCATAACTGTATAACCTGCATAACTGTTGTCAAAGAAATAAGAACCCATATGGTGATTTTAATATGGAACACATTTACATTAAACCTGTATTTTTCCGAGGTATTTTTAGTTACGGTTACTATGACATCATAATGAAAGTGCGCCCTCACAAAGTTGAGAAGTCTTAGCTATAAAATTTGTACTGTATCGCAAATTTCAAGAAATCAAAATTATTTGTTATCAGAAGGATATTCCTCGTATTCAGAATGCAATTCTCGCTATTCACAATAAGGGCGCCGCCAGCTTGGTTTGCGATGTAATCGTGATGTATCATGGGAAAAGGTCGACATCAAGTCCGCGCAATACGAATATTACCATGCTATTACATAGGAACACGTGACAATATTTTTTAGTTTGTCAAAATAAAGGTGTTACACGCGAATCGATACTCAATAATACTTAATAATGTGATTTGAAATGTGCACAATTAATTTTTCTCTATCGATTTGCGTGTAATACCGTTATATTGACAAACTAAAAATATTGTCACGTGTTCCTATGTAATAGCATGGTAATATTCGTATTGCGCGGACTTGATGTCGACCTTTTCCCATGATACATCACGATTTTCCCATGATACGTCACGATTACATCGCAAACCGCTGGCGGCGCCCTTATTGCGAATAGCGAGAATTCGGTGTGTCTGATGTGCTCTCAGGTCCCACAAAAATACAAAAGATTGTCTTTACTTGTTTCCAAGTTACAAATTGGACCAGTAATTTGTAAATAGTTCATTTGTCATCAAAGCGAATTGATAATTATTTCTATTGCTTTACTAAAGATTACTTATCGAAGATTTCCATTCCAAATGGCTTACTATCAGCTTTAAACGTGTTATACAAAGGAGGCGTGTACATCCCATAGGGCATATTTCGCTATAATACGATGGAGATGATATCGAAAATTGATGAAATTGATACGTAGTACTGCCACCACTTACGCAGAAATAGGTATCCACTCTTTTATTGTTAACATATTATTTACATGCGCTCGTATTTAGCTTTGAAAATTCAACCATTACTATATTTTTCTTTAAAGTACTATAACACTCTACAATATCATTAAGAATGCTGACGGCTTATTTGATCAATTTAATAGAATATTTGATTTGAGATGTGACACTTCACTTTATTATTTTGTACCATTGATTCTCTTGCTACATTCAAATGTTTTCGTAACACGTAACATTTGCGCATTTCCACAGTAACAATATACAAATGTATGGATCAATCGATATGCAATCAAAACGGTTATTTTGAATGAGTGTTCTATTTTCTAATGCTATGTGGGTGTAAAATTTTATTTACTTGCTCTTATACCTCTGTGTTAATACCAATAGAATATTCGGGTAAAATTTTAACATAGGATCTTACGTTTGAGCCTTATTTAGAACGTCACACAACATGCAATTTTTGGCCTTGCCCGATTGAAGTACTACTTGTAATTGGTCAGTATACATGAAGGTTGACTAGGAGCATATTTCAGTCAAGAGCAGTCTCTCTAATGCTTAACATTGTATGTTATTAGAATTCAATGTAGTCAAGTTGATTTACAACTCAATATTTGGTGTGCCCAACACTTGCCAGCTTAAGGTCACGTACGCAACGTGGTATTCCCTTAACCAGGGTTGCCAAGGTTCCTTGTGGAATATCTCGCCAGCAAACAATGAGGGCGTATCTATGGCTGGTTGTCCATGTTAATACCTTACTTATGCCCATAAGTTCTCTATAGGGATCATATCCGGGCTCAAATCCGACAAGTCCATGTGTTCTACATTCTCATTTTCAAGGAATTTCCTCACGCGCTGGGGTTTGTGCGCCGTAGCGTTGTCATATTGGATCACGGAATTATTCCCGAAGTCTCTTGCAAACGGAAGCACAACTGTATCAAGAACATGCAGCAGGTATTGGTCATGGTTCATGTGTCCTTCTAGCATGTAGAAGTGTGGTTTCGACCTACTGTGAAATGCTCCCCATACTGTGATTCCACCACCCCCTCTCTGGATACAATCCTCGAGCAGGGCTTGATCAACCAGTCTTCGGACCTTGAATCGGCCTTATCACTGAAGATCATATGGCGCCAGTGGCCTACTGTCAAATTCATGTGTCTCTGTGACCAACGCAAGCCCGTATGCCGATGTCTTTACAGAAGTGTCGGCTTGCTTATTGGTCGTCTTGCGTGAAAACCTGCACTAACCAGGCAATTGTTCACAAGTTTCCTGGTAACAGGCGCGTTTATGAACCTCAGCTATTCTGATCGTAGCCGATATGCAGGCTTCGTGCGGCCATTGCGGTAAAGTCTCAGGAGAGATCGGTCTTCCCTGGCGGTTGTCATTCGGGGCTGGCCTGACCTTGGTCTAAGTAGTAGTAGATCTGGTCTCTCGACGTCTTTTCAAAATTTTAGAAACTGCACCTTGTGTAATTCCTAAAGCGGCACCAATAGCCTTCTGTTTGTAGCCGCGATTACGTAAGACAGTGACGCGGGGTGTAAATATGTATGTGCTCAACACGCACCCAATGATAAGAAATACCATATACAACAGATGTAACAAAGTAAAACTGGTTTCTCACACGGTAATGCAAAAGCTACTGTAACCTTATGAATCATATTACTAAAATAACTGCGAAAAGGATGCCCGATGTTTCATCGGTCAGGTGTAAGAAACCATTGTCCTACATTACGTAATCATGGTAATGTGTGATATTTAATGGTACCTAAGACCTTGCCAGACACCCGTGATTCGATTTCATCTGTGCTAGGATTTCTTACACAAAGGATTATACAAGTCTACAGTCCCAGCAAACACAAAAACGTTTTAAAAACGTTTTAAATAAGTTATATTTTGGCTTTTGGTTTAGGTAAAAACGTTTTAATAACATTAAAATGTCGGGTTATATAAAGGTCATGAAAACGTTTTAAAACGTTTTGTATGGAAACACACTACAACAATATTTTTAAAATGTTTTAAAAATGCTATTGTTAACTATTTTGGCAAACATTTTTTGGCAAATATTTTGTCAACACTTAAAAAACATTATCTTAAAATATTTGCACCCAGCAAACACAGAAATATTCTTAAAATGTTTTTTACAACACGTTTTAATAACATTTAAATGTCGGGTTATATAAAGGTCATGAAAACGTTTTTAAAACGTTATTGCAAATATTTTGGGCAAACATTTTTCGCAAAATATTTTTTCAACCACAAAATAACATTATGTATAGAATGTTTTGTATCAAGTTTTCAAAAATGTTTTTGGAATGTTATTAAAACGTTTTTATACCCTTTATATAACCCGACATTTAAACGTTTTCTGTAAAACATTTTTTTTTTTTGGGCAGTAGATTATCAAAAAATGATTTTTATTGTTATGAAAACGTTTTATACCCTTAATATACCTTTTATATAACCCGACATTTAAACGTTTTCTGACAACCTTTTTGTAACCTTTTGCGAATAATGTCGAAAACGTTTTGTGTTTGCTGGGGTGGTCTTAATGGGACGTAAGTTTGGATAAAACTTCAGATATACTAACATTTTTGTAATCGGTATCAAGAATAAGATTGCCATTCTATACCTTTTTGTGCAAGTAAGATCCTAAAACAGTAATTGCTATCCTATGTGTGTTGCATTTTAAAGCATCCTACTATAGGTTAAAGACCACTAATTATGTATTACACGGGTTTCAATGGGAAAATGCCTAATTTCGGGTGGAATTTTCTCATATTCAGAACTCTCACAGTTCAATACCACTAATATCAGGTGAAACTATATGATTTAGATGCCAAATGATCAAAAATTCAACATAGGTTGACCTGAGACTTTTCTTGTTTTAACGCACTGAACCGTAAACACCTTAAAATGACAGTGCGCCCTCGATGCTGATAGTTACAATATGATAGGGCGAATGTTTACTAAAAATCGAAGCCGTGCGTATGAATTTTGGTACTATTACAACAAAAATGTCATATAATGAGAGAAAATGTACCATTTTGAAGCATCAAACTCTAAAAAGTACTTTGTTGGCTATATAACTTGATCAATTTCAGCGATAGTAATGCAGTCTTTTCGAAAACAAATAGTTCCTCGTCGTATTTCAATGTATCGCCCAGGCCTATTAGTGGTCTTTAACCTATACCTTTCATTAAATAATTCATTTGTTGTGAATTATCAGTGTGTTCGTTGTTTATATTTTCATAATTTGAAAGAGGTGATGTTGGACTTTGGAATTTACTACCCATAACAATAGCAATCCAGTGAGTATGGATCACTGTATGTGTGTGCGGTCGTGATTGTGGGGCTGGTGGTTGGTGGGAGACGGTAGGTTGCTGTGGGGGGTGTGGGGAGGTGTGTGTGCATGTATAGTACAGGGTGTCCCAAAAAAGGTTTAAATATAGATTTATGAAAATAATATACTAGTGCCCATGTAAATTCCAACTTCACAACTAGACTTAACCCGCATTCCATGCATTCCATAGAGCCGCCTCATTCACCAGTTTCATTCTTTTTGCTCTGCACACAAACTGTCTGCCAATTGAAACGTATACGTTATACGGCGTTATATTATAACGCCGTTTCTAAATGGCTATGAGCAGACTTCTTTTTGACATTGGGGATGGGGTAGTGGGGAAAAACTCATGAAGTATATTGAATGCAGCACCTTTTGACGACAGAATAAGTTTAAGGTATATTGAAGCTAAACTGGTGAAATATATGGTGCAAAGGTGGAATAAATTCGCACGAAGAGCGAAAACAATTGCACATTTTAGGCTAAAATGTCCAAATATGAGGTTAGTCTCGTCAGAAACCCACATGCAGACATCAATATTGGGGAGGGGATGATTGTGTATGGACTATCCTCCTATCAAAATATTAGGGGGATTTACCCTCCCCCAGTCTGATCTGTGGCTATGGCTATAATATCGACATCGACTACGTCTTGTGTAATAAACAAAATTTTCCTCAGGACACCTTCACAAATAATAAAGGAGACAAAGAGAAAAAGTTTTCCAGCCTGGGAATCGAACCCAGCAGGACCTACCGAAATCTGAGTCCTGGGTTCGATTCCCAAGCGAGACCACTTTTTCTATTTGTCAACTTTTTTGTTCGCAACGGCGGACCTGGTGAAAAAATATGTATATAATATTTTATTCCCGTCGATCATGTCACTTTTTCTATGTTTTCTTGTGTATGTCAAGTTGGGTGACGTTCACGTGATTATGCTCACGACTCATGAATATTCAGAAGCCGATTTTTGGTTATTGTCCTATTCAAAGAATTACAATTCGTGCTTTATGACGTGCTCCGAGATCTTGGGTTGGATTTAAGCCAATCAAAAGGGTTCATGCGTTCTAAATGGCAGACTAACTGTTTGTGTAGACTGTGGAGTGAGCGGGATCAAGGTAGCGGTGGTGGAGACTAGTATAATATGAGTTGGCCCAGCCATAGCAAGGCAGACATAATATTTTGTTTTGTTTACTTTCAGATTTGCAATACTAACGTTGTCAATGTGATTCTTTTGTGCAATAAGTTCAAATATGAGAATAAGAAGAGAAAAACAAAAAGGAAATAAGAAAGATCTGAATACTGTGCTTGTGCTAAGTCACTATTGACATATCTGTCGTCTTGTTGCTTTTGAGATACGGAGTTAAAACTTAGCAAACAATTGAATAAATAATATCTGTAAACATGACATCGTTTTGTTGTGCCATCGCAAAATTCGTTTCATAACCTGTTTGGGACACTGTGTGTTATTTGTCGGGCTGTGACAGACCGTGTCTTTATCAATGCGTTATGTAGGTCTATATATGTGTACATTTATTTGACTTACATATATATCTGAATCAAATGCAACAGCACGAATCGACAATGGATAACAATAATGTGACTCCACACGAAAAGCGGGATATGCATCAATGCGAACTCAATGCGTTTCTTGTGTGCGCAGACCCCAGACAAACGAGAACGTGGTATGTCTATGGCGCAGACGGCATATCGTCATTGGCGCACATACGCACACGGCATCGCGCTATGACCTTCCAACGCGTAAACGAACCCCAACGCGCTGTAAAGCACTTACATGAAACTCGCTCACTACCCAATCAGTTCCCGCTTTTATTTTCTATCATCCCGGGAGATCGCATTGATGTGCATTGGTATGGATCCCTCTATCGTGTGGAGTTTTTAAGGTGGGTACTACTTCCATTTTGTTCAACCTCCGTCCCATATGTGACACACATAAAATCCACTTAATTGGACCTATATATTTACAAAGAGGTTAAAACAACGTTACCTACATTTGCGATGTTTTGAAGCAAACATTTATGTTGCAAATCAGATTTTTGCATGCATGCCTGCATTCGGCATTAATCAACTCATGCCTGGCTTTTTGAAAAATATTGAGTGTCGGGTGACTAAAAGCTCTAACAAAATTTAATAGAACGCGACGTCGATTTCATTGTATAAATCTCACGTTATTTACGCCTTAAAACGTTCGCTAGATTATGTGGTGTTCTTCTTATACATTTCTTATTTTACGGTTCTTTTGTCAATGAACACCTGTTTTTTTTTCACAAAAAATGTCATTTTTGTTATTGTGTTAATACCTTGCGTCTACTGATTTATTCTGTCTTTTGTCTTTTATACAAGCATTAAATCCAATTAAGCGCATAACCAGGCAGAACGGAAACAATGTCATTCAATAAAGCGTGAAGCCCTTTCAATTGATGAGCCCTCATCTTAAAAGTCAATTCGGTCAAACGTAAAAAATAGTCATAAATATGTTAACATAGCCTGCTTAGTGGTTCAGCCGAAAACCATGTATTTACGACAAAAATAAGGAATTAAAATGAATATGTAATTTATATACTGACAGTATTTAAATTAGCTATATGTATTTGAACAAGGCTTCAACTTCGCTGGGGTCACTGGATAGGTCTTTAAACAAGCTACAGACTTGGTCATTTAAGTACACACACTACACAAAAGTATAGTAACATTGCTGAAAAAAGAAGAATTCCGCAGACTTAAACATCGCAGGCAATAAGCTACTAACGAGTATTTTGTTATTTCCATTCAGTGCGTTATGTGAAATTGACAGCATATTGTAGTTGAACATTGATCCAATATGCTGTCAATTTCACATAACGTACTGAATGAAAATAACAAAAGGACTGGTCAGTAGCTTATTGCCTGTAACCGCGATGTTTAAGTTTTGCGGGTTATTTGAAAATTAATATTGTTCACACGTGCATATAAATAACATAAAAATAGTTTGCTGTTGGATGGCGGGGCGAAGTCTATTAAGTCTATTAATGACATTTTTGTATAAATATGTAAACAAAAATATATAAAATGTGCTATGATAATCAATGATTCAAATTCATGTATTTTGATTTCACACGAACTGAAATAAACTTTGGATACTTTTCTCCATAAAATGACAATATTTTGTTTAAATACGTGTATAATTATTTCGAGGTTTGAAAATGAAGGTATTTACGCCATGGTCAAATCAAGTAAGTTCGACTTTGATCTGCTTGCAAATATGGATTTACTCTGGTTAGGCCAGGCGGCGAGTGGCATGATAGAGCCGGCAACTTGTGAAACCGCCCGGCCGTATGGCATTTTCCATATACTCGGATAGTTTTCAGGGGTTCATTATAGAACCCCAACGGCTTTAGCTTGTATTTATATTATTTATTAACATAGGCCTGTTTGTTTGTGATATTTCAAGCGTTTTAAAATTTCAAAATAATCCCATTCAATTACACGGTTGACGATGAACATTTACTGAATTTAGAGAATGCAATGCGACCACCACCTGGAAATCCACTTCAAAATCCACCTGGAAATCCATACACCACTATGGAAGACACGCCTAAAATATTTATTTCACACAAGGGGTGAAGACTTCAAATGGAGTCACTCATTCAGGTAACTCAATTTGAAGTACATACTCCTTGTGTGAAATATTAAGCTTAAAGTCTTCCATATGGGGTGTGTATTTCAAATGGAACAGTCCAATATACGCTCGATGCACTACTACGGGCCAAATCGCTTCCTTGATTCCTCTCTCATACCATCAACTTTCACAATCTAATATCTTGACGTCTTTGTTGTCAAACGATTGATTAGTGCTGTCTAAGTGCGAGTAAAAAATAAACCGCAGAGTCTCCGCAACCAGTACTAGCTCTCCTATGCTGGTACATGCGCTTCGCTAGAGTTTGTCTTGTCTTCCCTGTGTACAGGTCATAGCATCCACTGTCATTACACTGAATTGCTTTGCGTCATAGATGGTTAGGTACGCAATATTGCTCTGTTTGTCCTTTGATTGTCTGTCCTTAGGGTGGACCAGCGATGTGGTTTGAGAGAGGAGTCAAGGAAGCGATGCAAAACGGGAGGAGCCTTCACTTAACAAGGGAGGCGACCTACGTCACAACTTGGCAGGGGCCTATTATTCAGCTATCAAGAAGATCCCTGAGAAGTTTGGCCCATCTTCGTTCGACCTGTGACACAACATCCGCATCACAGGTCAACGAACTTTTGCCGCGCTAATATCAGTTGGTCTGATGATGTATCCGAGATAGGATGTGAAATATTGCCATTCACAAAAACGTAAGTCCAGTAGATCTGATTATAATTTCAAGTTCATAGTTGTATTACCTGGATGAATGATAATCTTCATAATCGTATACTAGTATCTCTTTCTTATTTACCGTATCTTTTTATTTCCGACACATCAAAAATGAAATAATTACAACTTCATAAAATTCGAATCCATATATTTTCACATTATGGATACTGTTTGCACTTGGGATGTTTATGTCATTTACATAGAAGTCACATTTTTTTTCAATTGATAAGTCACTCGTTTTCAAGAATGAAGATGTATTTAAACATTTTTTTACGAATAACATCTTAAGATAAAAGACATTACATAGTACATAATACAATATCTACATTACGACATTTGCAAATTTTTTTCGTCGTAAAGTATCAGTGGCATAATTATAGGATTGTGCCGAAAAAGTCATTCACCGCTTGTATGGGCGCAGAATCGATCTGGGATCGCTGAATTGGTCGATTAGGTGTCCCTAAGATGGCGCCCAGTACACGTGCTAGCTATGCACGTACAGTATACTATTTTCATATACCATTAAGGCATTTCATATGCCTCAATTTTCATTATCTAAATCAATATATTATTGAAACATAACACTTTGATGTTTTGCAAAAGTTCATTCTACAAATCATATACTATGAAAACATGCTAGATTTATTGTTGTTAATGAGTTATGTACGTTTTACAAAAGTGTTGTTGTTTCAGCCCAGGAACCACAAAAGTATATCTGTGATATTTGAATTCTTCTACACACTCGCTATGAGATGTTCAATGCAGTTTTTGCCAAAGCTCACTACCATTCGCAAGATGCTGTGAACTACCAAATCGCAACAGTTTTAAATAGTTGCTAACCTTAAGTAATCGTATATTAAACGGCAGGTATAAAAGACTGATCACCGACGTATATTAAACAACATAATTGACTTTTTACATTCAGTCCAGTCGATCTAATGTTTTCCTCAATGAATGTCTAGGTCTATCGTTTTGTTTTTCAGCACCAAGGAATTAGAGTCAGTCAGTTCCGCTATAATTATGCATTCTGCACCTTATTGGGTTACTAGTGTTTTATTGTTTTCAAATTCAATGATTTGTCAAGTGTATAGAAGCTCGTGGCTATTTAGAAGGGTCCAGACAGTAGCGCACGAGATCAGAAGCAAACAGGCCCCTCTCTAGCTCTGATAGGCATTTTAACGATGTTTGTACTACCATTGAGCAGCGATTTCTTGATGGAGAACGGATGACACTATATACAGTGAATTACATACACATCTGCCCATATAGAACTTGATGTAATAGTTCAAGGATTCAATCCAAAGTATGCTGACAAATTTACGCGGGAAATTCAGTCACTTTTGTGCGAACCGAGACAAGTGGGCCCATTCCAGTTGAGACTTTAGATGAAAATGTAGCGGACCGTCCAACTTTCCTATATTTCTTCCCCTTTCTTGGTTTAAAGGGGCACAGGCAGTTCCCGATGTGTTTTCTGTAGTTTGAACTAACGATAATCAATAAAATAGGATTAAGGCTCGAATTTGCGTATGCAAGGAGGTTCGCCGCGATACGAAAGAATGCCATACGCATGGTCATGACCACACTTGGCTTTATTTGAAATAGTAAGCTGATGATGGTAGATGGAAACCAACATACTGCAAACAGAATGATAATAGCAAGCACCATAACAGCAAGTCGCTTTCGCGAAGAAATCTGAGCTCTCTTATCGTGAACTTCCCCGGGCATAGCTTTTGTACTCCGAAATAGCTTGCGAGACACCAAAGTGTAGAACACGCTTATTATCATGAGCGGCAGGACGAAGAGAACAAGACAACGTACGGACTCGTAGATTTTCGCATTGAGGGAATGCTGATCCAAAAAAATGCAGCCGTAATATCCGCCACCCCAATCTACATGTTCTGACCACACAATAGTTGGCAATGAAAGAACAATGCTCAAAATCCAGATGGCGACAATAATGCCGTAGATAATCTTCGTGCTGTTACATTTTGTATAATTCATCGGCGTAACTATAGCTTTGAATCGATCATAGCTCAATGCGGTGAGAGAAAAGACTGAAACACTTAGTGAGATGATAATGACGCCATTTGATAGTTTACAGACGACTTCTCCAAAAGGCCAATTTGCCATTAGCGTGTGGTATATTTTGAATGGAGCTGAAGTGAAGAGGAACATTAAATCCCCTATAGCTAGACAGGCCACCAAGGCATTTGGAGTGTTACGCATAGACGGATGCCAAAGTATCACAGATACCACTGCGGCATTCCTGATGACACCAACCAAAGACAATATAGCCATGATAACGACCAGAACAAAGGTCCATGTTGGAGCTGATTCGTAAATCAATTCCCCAAAATCGGTGGTGTTTAACTCATCATCCGAAGCATTTATAACCGTAGTAGGAGAAGCCTGTATCGATAAAGAAAAGAAAACAACGAGTGATTAATATAATAGTCTGTGATCAACAAATATACTAGTATTTAGGGTGAAGTAGGAACACAAAAAAGGAGTTACACATAGTTAAATACGAACAAGTAAACCTGAAAATGTGTGTCTCAACCCCATTAGCTCAGTTGGTAAAGCGCATGACTTTGGTACAATTTCATGTTTTCAAAAGCACTCGATAGTAAGTACATAATGCTAACTATCGAGTTTTTACGATATGTACATTCAGCGACACATGAGAATGCCTTAGAATATAATACAAATATGTTATCACCCATCACTAAAAAAATATACATTGGAACAATTTACTATGTCTTATACATGAAATAAAATACATTGAATAAGGTAGTAAGCCATCTTTGTTTTAGAGCCAGTTCAAGTTTTGTTCCTTCATATGAATGATACAGTCATTGTTAATCTTAGTTGAAGAAAATGAAACAATTGCATTTTTATGAACCCTTATACTGCGATAACCAATTTCAGTTTATCATATTTTTACATTACCACAAAGTTTATTATAGTTTTTTCCTTCATTACACTCATAAATCTAACTGCAATATTGGTTAGGACACGTCACCTTTATGAATATTTGAAAAACCCGCCCACCTTTCTGTTCATTACTTGATGTGTAATTTAAATTTGGGCAACATAACGCAAAAGTAAGTTTAAAAAACTAAATAATCATTTATAATACCACTTATTTTTACTCTAAATTTTTGTTTTTGCTTAGTCATCTTGATGAATATTTAAAAACTCGCCCGCCATTTTATATAGTTCTTGATTCTTTAATTTAAATATGGACAACATAACGTAAAAGTATGTTTTAAAGACTAATCAATAATAAAACAACAAGATCTGCGACAATAATAAACATTGCATTACTAAATAAACTCCTCAACAAAAGTTTGGAAAGTTTCTTTCAAGCGTATGTATCTCAGGTTATTTGTAACATGTTCATATATGAGAGGGGTTTATCAATCAGGTTAAAGAAAGTAGTCAGTTCACTCAACTTATTCAGAACCACAAAAAACTGATATTGAATATCATATTGTATTTGGCATTTATATACGCCTAGTTCCACAAATTGACAATATCAACTGCCTTATTTGCCTTACTGCAGTTTTGGCGTAATTTTCGAATCTTGTATAGTCCTGTCACACACCTACTGATTATATTATCGACGGTACACAATAAATTATGCATAAGGCGTAGCTCGTAAAACATAGTCGCATTTGTTTACTCATCTTGTATATAATTATCAAAAAATTGGATTTCGTCTGATATTAACTTCATAAAGTTACATGAACAAAGCAGAAATATGGTCCACTGAAATAAGAAAATACTATTTTGCCGAATATCTTTCGTTGAAAATCCACACTTACGAAATCCCATGATATTTATTACAAATGAGTTTAAGTCTCGTTTACAGCGAAGTAGCAATTTCCGAGTACCCCAATGATAACGAACCATCCCACATTGAGGTGATACAATGAGCACTAAAGTTTCTGTAGTGATTTCAAAGGATATTTATTTCAAATATCTTTAATTGCCATTTATCGTCAAGTTAGTGGTGTTGAACTCAAAAGCACTCAAGGAATTAATTCAAAATATTTTATCAGCGTAGTGTGGCCTCTGCGGCATGCATATAGCACATACATTGTTCATTTCAAAATGTGATGCAACTTGTAAGCTTAAGAAGAGGTTTTCGACTTTCTTAAAATAGATTGAATTTAATCTCGTCGTTCTCCAGGCTATGATTAATAGCTCACACCGGACCTGTATGATTTTTTCAGTAATAACGACATTACGTGGTTGCAATTCCTAGTTGAAATACACAATTGCAACGTGATATGGTTTTAAATTGTCAAAAACATCGTATAAAATAGCACGGAAATGTATCTAATGTTGCGGTGATTTGTCACATTTCCCGGCGTTTTTTCCACGTAACATGCGTATGTTGGGACCAACTATTGAAATTATCAAGATCTTCAATTTATTGTATAAAATCCAATGACTTTCAAAGAAATTGAAAGAAACTCTAGAGTGTTTCGGATATCGAGACATAACACATTAATGCAATGAAACACAAAAAGGTGTCTGACTCAGCTCTAAACGAACACATATATTCATAATCGACTTTTCACGCACGTGCTTACAAAAAATTGAAATTTGCAATTTTGAAGTTATAAAATATATTTGGCAGCCGTATTCGATGACATTTACTAGGCTTAGAATGCGACGTATATTTTATTCCCGGGTAAGGTTTTGAACTTTAAAAATAATGAACATCCACCTTTTTCACCTTTGTTCTAGTATTTTACGAGCTTCTTACTTCATCTAGATCAGTATCGTTGCATTAAAATAAGACGTAAGTTCTTGACTATGTAAAACTAAAATAAAAAAAATCTGTTGTTTAATGTTAAGATTATCTTATAGAAGTATGATCCTGACTGGCTTATGGGTAGAAATTAGCTATATTTACAACTGTGTAATATGCTATAGACGAATTCAATTTCACGCATCCCTACACCTCAATAACAGCCATAGCTGGGTCCCCGTCGGCCACATCTCACCTAAAATGTGAAATGATGCGGCCTTGGAGGGTATTTTAAACTGCATTCCTTCACCCGTGTTACCCGTAGACAAAAGAATGATGACAATTTACAACACAAAAGAATCTAACATCTTTAATCCACCAAATTGGGCAGTCAAAACTCCATTTTGGTCATGCGGGGACCCAGTAATAGCCGACCAAATCCTGACCATGACTTGGCTCGTTGGACTCGTCTATAGTTAGTGGTGATCATTTGCTGCAATTATGTGAAAAGTTATGGAAGGGTATCAAATTATATATAAAGCCTGGAGAATGATTGATCTGGGCAGCAGATTAGAGTTACAACAGGGAACTCTGGGAAAGTTAGCATATTTGTGTGAAGTTTTAAAACTTCGATTGGCAGTTTATGTGTATTGGAGAGAAGGAAATACGCCAAAGGCGACAGACGGAAAAATCTCCATCAACGATCTAACATTATGTGTTATTTGACTGTCAAGTGGAGCAGATAGCTTACTCAAGTGATCCCCGACAGAGGAGCTTATAGTTAACATAAAAGACCATTTTAGGCCAGTAAAAATCAGCCCCAAAATCTCCAAAGGTCAAAATAATTGCAACATGAATTCTATTTTCGGAAAATGTTGCTCTTAAGTCTCTATTTTAACATACTCAAAGTCTACCAAAATCAACCTCTGCAAAAGATGCGTAAAATTGACTTTTTCAAAATGGCAGCCAAAATGTCGTAAAAAATAGACAGTTGTGATTTCAATATTATATGAGTGTCCTTATGGGAATTGGGTGACATTTTGACCTATAAATGCTCTTATGCCCTAACCGTTTCATAAATATTTATTTCTCTGCGTAGTTTTTGTTCATAATTTCAAAATGGCCGCCAAATACGTTCATTATGGGTTGTGAATACAGACAGGGCAATCAACTTTTCACCATAGAAGCTGAATCAGTATCAAAATAGTACATGTTAGTTATGAAAATGTTCTCTTAAGTCTCTATTTTAACATACTCAAAGTCTACCAAAATCAACCTCTGTGAAAGATGTGTAAATTTACTTTTTAAAAATGGCAGCCAAAATATCGTAAAAAATAGACAGTTGAGATATCAATATTACATGAGTGTCCATGTGGGAATTGGGTGACATTTTGACCTACAAATGCTCTTATGCCCTTACCGTTTCATAAATATTTATTTGTCTGCGTAGTTTTTTGTTCAAAATTTCAAAATGGCCGCCAAATACGTTCATTATGAGTTGTGAATACAGACAGGGCAATCAACTTTTCACCATAGAAGCTGAATCAGCATTAAAATAGTACATGTAAGTTATGATCCACATATTATGTGTATCGGATGCTTTAGAGTAAATATTTGAATGGTAATTGGATGGACGGTCCTAATATTATAACATTCAATACAGCGTCGTCAAACATTTCTCCCACAAAGAGCTACAGGGTCGATTCTAAAGACCTATAAATCAGGGGTGATTCGAAAAGGTGATTTAATTGTCAGCATGACTGCAATATGACTGTAACTTTTTTTACTGTTCCACTTGTCTAATTCTGGGGGCGACGATATACTTCGCCAGGGTCCGGGTCTCTCCATAGGCTTGAGGATCGCTGATGTTTGATTATGCGCTCTGATTATCAGACAGGCGGCATCGGTTCAGGCTCGGGTGTGGCTTCGCCTATTAGGGCTGGTGGCCAGCGTTCGGAGCTGCCACTTGCGTACGAGGGAGATACAGCTATACTTCCTCGGGCAGTTGCAAGCATGGCGGCATCCTCAGAGCCTCATAATTCCGGTCCCTCGGCAGCTCCACTCCTGCCTCTCCTGGTAGATAAATCAACTCAGTATGACAGCCTGACCGTTGCGTTTTACATCAACAGGGCGGGGGCACCAAAAGTTCCAGCTATCAGCATTTGCAGGGAGACAGTGTCCCTTCTTCTGTAGTGTTAGTGGAGGTGGTACGGAGCTTCGAACGGGGTTGACTCGCTGATTGCTTGTCGGGGTGGGTCAGTCCTCATCTCTCTTGTCTAATTGAGTGGCACCTCACTCAGTAGTATGCATGTATCGGTCCATCTTTCAGAGGTTAGATCGTCTCAGAACCATTAGCTTCCGCCTTACTTCACCCGGGATTAAGGGCGGTAGGCCGGGACACCATGCAGGAGAGTTGGGAGGACATATTCGGTATAATGCCTTCCCTCCCATTGCCATGATCCTTCTGGTTCTGCTGAAGGTAGCCAATTCTTGGAACTGATTACTCCTTTTAGCCGCTTTCTCTGGCCAAAGCAGTGGATTGTTCTCCGCCTCTTGGATCTTCTCGTGGGAGAACCAGTCAGTCGTCTATGCTGCGTAGATCTTCTCACAGTTCCGCCACGCCACCGGCACCAGGTACAGATGGAGTTGATTAACAACCTCCACCTGACTGTTTGGCGTACTTCCGCCAGTCCGCCCAGACAGCGGGCCATTAATATTCGGTTGCTGCGCTTGCTGAAAGGCAAGGCAACAGTCAACTAGACAGAGTTACGATTCGCAACTTCACCGATTCTACAAGTCACAGATTTCCTTACCACGGGGACCGTATGCCTCGTACCGCTTAAGCATATAATACTGTCATTATAGCGATTCATCATGACTTGGGGGGGGGGGGTATATGACGGTCTTATCGAGTCCAGCACTTGCGGACCTCATTAAGAGCATGGTGACAGAAAGACCTCCAGTTCGCTCCCTGGTTCCGGAATGGGACTTCATGTTGGTGTTGCAGTATCTACCCAAGGCCTTCGAACCCACGGAGGACCTCTCTCGTTGCAAGACTTGACACTCAAGACTGTGTTCTTGATGGCAGTGGCCTGCGGTCGACACTGTTCAGTTATGTACATGTTCTGTCTATAGACGAGCACCACCTACGCTTCACCACTGGGGTAGTCTCTATCCTTCCCCGTGCTGGGTTCCTGGAAAAGAACCAGACCATGCCCTGTCCTCTACTCGTTACCCGATGTGCCTCACTGATCTGGATCTCATTGCGGGGTATATGCGATGAAACCGTCACGCCCAGTGAGGGCTCTGAGAGGGTACATTGCGCGTATCAAACAGATCGTGGGAGGTAAGTAGAGTTGCTCAGTGTTTACCCCACTCAGAAGTGAGAGTGAGATACGCAAGCGCATAATACTTA
Source organism: Amphiura filiformis (assembly GCF_039555335.1). Lineage (NCBI taxonomy): Eukaryota > Metazoa > Echinodermata > Ophiuroidea > Amphilepidida > Amphiuridae > Amphiura > Amphiura filiformis. The sequence continues at coordinate 40,484,743 of NC_092636.1, read as the reverse complement.
CCTCTCACGAACTGAGACTGACCCGCGTTTTAGGCGTTCCACCCCTCAAGATTGTTATACGTTCATACGTAGAGGGTCACAAGAAACGTGCGTTGGTGGGGCGATATGTCGTTAGGGTTTGGTGATACTGGGTATCCCCGTTCCTCTGGGGGTGTCAAAAGCTTTTTCTGTGGCACAGAGGGTTTCTTGTGGTCCCAAACTATCAGTTTGTGTTTACAAGTGTTAATTATTTAATGGCATATTTAGTGATGGAATAATGATCGTTCCAGCTATTTTGGCGGCCATTTTGAAAACTTAACAAGTGAGAAAAAGTCATTAATCTTATTTCAGACTCTCGAAGCATAGCTTGAAACATACGAATCATGTTACTATTACTAATAAGTGAGTCTGTTTTCTATATTTTGTCCACCATTTTAATCATTTTGGAGGCCATTTTGAAAAAATCGATTTATCCATATTTCGCAGAGGTTGATTTTGGTAGACTTTTAGTATATTGATAAGGGCACCTAATAGAAATGTTTTCCGCAAAAAAATTCCATGTTGCAATTTTTTTGACCTTTTCAGCTGATTTTACTGGCCTAATTTGGAAAGTACAAGCATAGCAGCTAGGACGGAAGTCAATTAATGCCGAAATTCCTTCCCATATCTAATAGGCGTATTGCATAAGAATAGATACAGTTCGGAGGTTAATCCATGCATTATTGCATTGTGGGAATGAATTTCGTAACACATTAACTTTCGGTAGAGAAACCTTAAAAACGTTGTTGGTACGACTAAAAAGGTACAAATCAGGCAACCAAATGTGCAAAACAATTTTAAAAACATTTTGGATTGCGGTTTTCTAAAAAGAAACAGTTATTTTTAGTGATGCATTAAGGAAAATCCCATTGCGCTGAGAGAGCTCAAATTCAACTTGCAATAGGCTTTTGCACACATTGTTTGATGGTACTTCAATAGTTTTGAAGCGCCTTTTAATCTATCTTTTATATCAACCATTAAAAACTCCCAGTAAGACAAAGTGGTACCTTGTGCAAATATCGATATGAAAATAAGAAACTATCTTTCACGTTGTGCACAGCTATCATTACTTCGTAGATTTCCAATTCTTTATCAAATAAAATACCCGACATCACAAAACCTACTTTCAAGAATTATATACCAGTCAACATTTCAAGGTTTATCTGCACGTCATGTGATGTTCTTATTTAGTGTGCCGTAAGTAAAATGAATTTCTTCCGTCTGACCTACATTATGCTGTTAGTTTCACAATTATGAAGTAAGCTTCTTTCAAAACATATCACTTTTACCTGCTTAAATATAAACAGATTAAAAAAGATTGTTAGGGTGAGTCAAAAAAGTGCGATAGAGAAAATAATCAATTTTTCTTTTAGAATCTAGTTGAACCTTTTAGGTTTTAAAACATTTTATAAATAACATATACATTTGTGATCTTGTATGAAAAAATCAAAGAATTGTCATTTGCCGTTTTGTTTTTATAACACATTTTATAGCGATACCCAATTTTAATATGTGTCCAAGAGACATATAAAATTTGAATGTCAGCCCACGCTGTGTAAGGTAGATTTGGAACAACTATCATTTTCTTAATCTCATTGGCATTGAAATAAAATGGAGTACCCAAAGTGTTATTGCTCTTGGTTTTGTTTAAGGAGAAGAAACATTATTTGTTGTTATTTTCATTTTCCCTTTATTTTAAAGATGTTTATTCTATATCAAAAACATATGAATTCGTAGGCGAGTTTCAAATGTCGAAATGAAATGCGCGCACATTGAAGTGGAGTGAATTACAAAATATCCGGTAAATTGGACATATTGGGATAAATAAAAAACTGGAGTTGGAGTCGAGTGAGGTATGAAGTACTTAAAGTAATGTTAGAAAGTTTGTTTGAACAGAAAAAAAAAATAACACAAAAATCAACCTTATTTAAGTTAAAGTCAGTTTCAGAGCTGGTGCCTTTATCGTGGACAAATAATGAAATTGGGTATCGCAGCATAAGGACTCATAAAAAGTAAACGGTAGTAACGAGTCACTTCATTTTTTCACAGAAGGTGACTATTGAGTGTGGCATTTATAGAAACTTTCAATAATGGGAAAGTTCAACTTGGTTCTGACATAGATATCGATTCTTTGCTCTATTGCACTTTTTTGACTCACCCTGTACGTTGACTGATAAGTGATTCAGATATAATTATCACATGACAGCGATATCTGTATCTGTAATAATATATCTTGTATCTTGTATCTTGTATCAGAGATAAACCATCTTGACTTAAACAAGAAATGGATTCCAGTGTATCTTGGTTTGACTATAGCTTTATTAATGGGCCATCTTTTCATGGTCATTTATATAATTTCCCTAAAAGATTCAGATGAGAACAGTCTTATTATTAAATTTTAAATACAAAAACGTATGCAACCTTTCTTAAGCACTTTTTTCAAAAGATATGCAAAGGGGGCGGGGCAAATTTTAAGGTGGACAAAGGACATTACAGATAAAGTGACTGGCAATGATGTGACATGTCAACTCATCTAACGCCGTCGTAGTGAATACGTCATACTTTAGTTACTGGTTCGCGCTTGGTTTGTATACCCATTGACTTTGTGCTGTGATCATTTTGATCGTGGTTCCGAAAACAGATAATATGAACCAGTTGACCTGACAGCAATCTATTTTGACGTCTAAAAAAAAAAAAAAAAAACAATTTTTAGCATGAATTAATGTACGTTAAACAGCTGAGGTAGTGAAAGTATTGAAAGACTACAATATCATGTTAAACACAAGAAGGCATGATTCCAACACACTTTGGGATGATAAACAGGTGTTTTTGTTAATGTAACAACATGTCTGATAACACATTTGACCTTTAAGAATGGGAATACCTTATATTCTGAACCACATACTGATTCTTAAAAGCAACAGTAAGTAGTATCAAGTGTTATCAATTGTGCGTACGCATTCGTTACCCTATATATCACTCTGTTGTCTTGGCAAAAATAAAATATTTGTTAGAAAATATATTCAAGATCATGGCGAAGTTTAATTCAGATTCTGAGAGAACATTGACAAAACATAATGCAACTTAAATCTTGACCAATACTTGTTCATATTTTTAAGCCTTGAGAGAGTAGAAACACAATCCCCGTCTCCACAATACTGCTTAAGGGGGTACTACACCCTTGTGGTAAATTTGTGACTATTTTTGCATTTTTCTCAAAAAATAACACACACTGGTAACAAAAGTTATGTATATTATTGGGGCAAGGGATCCAATTACTACACTGAAATTTCAGTAACTCAAGACAAGCGGTTCAGCATATATGATAGGAAATGAGGTACAACCCAGCGGTACCTTATGTCTTATCATAAATAACGAACCGCTTGTCTGGGTCACTGAAATTCCAGTGTAGTAATTGGATTCCTTGCCCCAATAATATACATAACTTTTGTTACCAGTGTGTTATTAGTTTTTGAGAAAATGCAAAAATAGACACAAATTTATCGAGGGGTGTAGTACCCCTTAAGGGTGTTTCTTTTCAAAACCCACCTAACCTTCGGGGATAAAGGTTGGAGAAATCATTCTGATATTGATATGTGTACGTTTGAATTAAATTGCTTTGCTCGAGAGCAATCACGATTTTGAATTGGTACATAATTTTAGCTAAATTTCATGAAAAGTTTCGTCATTCTTTAAGATTCTTTAAGATAGATGATGTAATGCACAATTTATATACCCTAGAGAAATATTAACATGGTGATGAAGTGTAAGTATCATGAGCAGAATCAGTTTGGAGTAATGAATTTTCAACTAGAAATACATGATTTTTGTTTCATGCCAAAAGTGCCCAAATCGGCAAAATTAGGCAGTTTGCAACTATAAACACTGTGATATGTAATCCAAGAATTAATACTTTCATGAAAGATGGTTCATTTCATCTGATACATGGACCAAATTTAGAATGATTTCTCCAACCTTTATCCCCGAAGGTCAGGTGGGTTTAAAGAAAATACCCTTAAAACTTTATCGCACAATATTCTCGAATACGAATGTGTTTTTTTTTTTAAGTTTTTTTGTTCTTGTTATTATTATTTTGTGGTTGTTGTTTTATTAGTATTTTTGCATTATTTTGAAATAGATATGAAGCCATTTGGTTCAAAAGTGAGCAATATAAAAGATTTTTTACCGAGAAATACTTCACATGAATAAGGATAGTAATCAGTGTTTGTTGCAGAGTTACCGTTTTCTTCTCAACTTACAAAAAAAGATTATTTCCTGTTTTTGTATTAGAAAAACTAGCCTTATACAAACTGCATTATACAATTACGGTTGTTTGATGGCTTGTAGAACTATAGTCATTTTTTAACTAAATGTGAAATCTTTACAAGGTGAAGACACTTAAATATTATCATTAAAACATCTGAAAAAATATAATGAATAACAAGGAAATTTGCTAAAAACGTTTTATCATAAAGGGAAAGGAATAAACTCAGTTTATCTTAAGTTTACATATATACATAAATAGCACCCTCACTGTTCACACAAATGCTCTGTTTCTAGAATATAATATTTGCCACAGAAAAGCTGAATAAAAAAAAAAAAAAAAAAAGGATCATCGGTGTCAGAAATAAGTAAATAATATCTGTCTATTTTGGTATAAAAGCTGTCCTGGTCTAAAATTGAAATGATATGATGTTTTGTTAGAAAAAAATGATAAGTAATCACATCAACCACAAATGCGCCACTAGGAGTGTTGGATAGTGTCACGATCAAGATCCAGCTACGGTGCCACCTCAGCTGGACAAATTCCATTCACTGTCAGGGTGGTTCGTCTATGCAATGGAGCAAATAAATTTACGAGCAATACAGCATATAATGCTTAGAATGAAACAGGACACCTGTATCATCAAAGCACCCTAATACCTCTTCGAAAGCGACAGAGGTGTCATCGAAGTTGGAACCGGTAATAAATGTATTGTTCTATGGATCGAAAACGGAACCAAAATCTTCTTGCACACGAAAGTAAATATACATTCCGTTCTACTCTGTAATAAAGGCAGAAATGTCTTCATTGAGCTCTATATATTGTTTTAGCTTGCGACGTTTTATCAGACAGATTTTTAACATACTATTTTTCTTTTTCAGTCATAATTATAGCCGATATCTACACATTTATTCGTAGCCAGGAAATATATTGACTTAGCTTTTTCGTTCATCCTCCTATTATCTCTCATGTCTGTCAAAAGTAAACGGGACTAAAACATCATGCAATGTTATCTTTTAATTAAGATGGGGTTTTGATGTCTACACAAAATTTGACTGATGACTTGAAGCAGGTATTACTTTTGTAACAATGAACTCCCTTGGAACGTAGCTATAAAGCTCAGAAAAAGATATCTATTTCAGCAGTGTTCAGAACTGCGCTTGCTCTACGCTCAAGATTTCATTTCTGTAGGGGGGCTTCCAAAACGCACAATTTTGATAATCGTGTAATTTGAGTTATAGATTAACGCAAATGCGTCGTTTTTAAAAAGTAAACAGAACCATTTTTAAATATTAAAAAATTTAAAATTTTAGGTCAATCGAATGAGTTGTTATGGGAAAAAAACTGCGCAGAAGATTTAAAATGACGTGAAACGACAAGCTTCTAAAAAACAATTTGTTTTGTTTAGAAACACTGAATATGTAAATTTATGCAAATTATAATGATACAAACAATTTTAACCATGACAAAAAAATTTTTAATGGCAAAACCAGTAAAATTGCATAATATTATAAGATTGCAGCTAATTTTGCATTTACTCATATTATACTTTATCACACTTTCGGTCAGACAAATTGTGTCTATCTAATGGATTAATCGATTTAAATTTCAATCTGAAATAAAAAGAAACAAAAAAAGTTAAAAGAAATCGATTTTTTGCCGAGAAGACTGATTTATCGCTCGAAAAAAAGGCAAATATACCAACCATAGCAGTCTTATCCGCACAATATGTAAATTTCTTGTTTATCAAGGTTCAGTTCTTCAGGATGTCAAAATACTATACAAAGAATGTTGAATTGGACTAAGGTAAACATCTCAAAAACACTAACCCTCCCCCCTTAAATAATTATAAATATGTAAAATGCGTTGGAAGCAGAATTTATTTTGACACCTCCTTTGCAGCAAATGACTAAATATTGACGTCACAGCGTACATTTAAATTAATGTAACCCAAGATTTGAAACTTGCAGTAAATTGTATTGATTTGTATTCAGTGTAATGGAAGGAAATCTGTGTAATGATATCTGAATGTTTTTGTATTGTTAAAATATGTATGTAACTTTCAAATCTGGACCTCACTATATTAAATTGACCGGTGTTTTATTGTTTTCTGGGCTATCGTATCAAATGAGGTGTCAAAATGTGCAGAAATAAAGTCGGCTTCCAACGCATTTTACAGATTTGTAATACAATAGCCCCTTTTTGAATAATAGCCATTGTTTAAGGGGGTTAGTTACTTTTTTGAGATGTTTAGTATATAACCATTGTTAAAAAAATAACTGGTGAAAGGATATTAAGATCTGGATGGCAATAACTAATTGAAACAAATGTACACGATCATCTCGACACATTCAACTTGGATATTATTTGCATTGTTAAATGAGGTTAACTTTTTATGTTACTAATAAGCCTTTAGTCTGGTGAAGAAAAGTAAACTGCATGAAATATCAGAAACATTAATATTTGCATTGTTAAATGAGGTTAACTTTTTATTTTACTAAATAGGGTAATATTGGGCACAGCTATCTGGTTTAAAATATTTTTATGAAAAAATATTCGACATCACATAACTTACTTTCAAGAATTATAATACATGTACTATATAACATCTCAAGGTTTATTTGTACGTCATGTGATGTTTATATTCAGCGTGTTGTAAATAACATGAATTTATTCCATCTGGCTTACATTATACTATTAGTTTTTGACAATAATAAAGTAAACTTCTTCTTTCAAAACTTGTCACTTTTACCTAATCAAATGCAAAAAGGTTAAAAAGAATTGTTTACGCTCACTGAGTTTTTTAGATATTAACTGCCAAATGACAGTCACGTTTTTCATCCTTCACATTTGTACAATTTATCTTAATCGTGTCAATGATGTTACTGCTGCATTAATTCAGACAGTCAAAACATTGACTCAGTAGTCGCATTAGTTGAATAGCTGTTTCATGGTAAATGCATTCGTTATGCAGCAACATCAGCAAAGTGTAAGATAGTGATTTTATCTATTGCATTCATGATAACCGATAATGTCAAATTGCTAATTTGACATTTACTTAACCTTTTGCATTTTATTGAGTGATATAGAAAGGTGATATAGACCGGATGTGTTCTTGCACCCACATTACGATATTGTTTGCATTATTTTTACTGAAAAATAAAATTAAAAAAAGGAAGAAATTCAAATAAATGACATATAGGATATAATTCTTCGTCACCTTTTAATAAGATATATCGTAAAGAACTAGTCTGTCAATTGCGTAGGCAATAATGACAATTTTCAAACAAGTGGAGTGTTTTCATATGTTGGTTCTAATCAAAAAATTGACAAAAGATTTAGGCGTTCATTTTAAATGCAGTAATCTTTATTCATCACACCTTCTGCATCAAAACTACCCACAAAAACAACACTAATTGACAGTAAGATTGCTTTACTTGTTCGTCAAGAGTAACAAACTGGGTACGTTTTTGTGTAAATGTAGGTGTTGTTCCATAGTGGGGTTATTGGTGCTAAATGAAAACCACGATGACCTATTTGGTGCAAAATACATACAAGTTCAAAGGACGATTTCATCTTTTATGTAGCCGAACTCAGGTGTAGAAGAGGCTTAACTACGTCGCTCTTACCGGGGTGGATACCCATCAAATTAGTACGATAGTCCAATGGTACAGCATGAACGGGACGTTTTGGCTGAAGTTCAGTCCTCCAGTGTAAAATGTCAAAGTACAATAAATAGAAATTTTAACAATCATCCAAATATGGTTAGATTATTCCCATTTAAAGTCCCATTTGCTCTTACACTGGTGGACGGAATATAGTTAAAATATGTTCCGATAATATCGGAAGCTGCGACACACAGCATGAGCAATATCCCCCCCAAAAAAAAAAACCACTACACAAGTTTGATGATTGCCTTTGTTGATAAAACTTGCACTTTTTGCTTATCCAATAAAACCAAACGAGCTACTTTCCCAGGGGCTACTTTAAGACCATTTGATGAAGATACATCGCATTAGCAATACTTACTCCCAACACTACCTATATTTAAAGAGCTGCTAATCGCAGTTAAAGCAAAACTTGATGGACGATTCCATTAAGGATTGTCCTTGAAAATTTGAATGTATATTGCCATTTTTGAACATGGAAGGTGAGCATCTTTTATGGGTGGTAACACTCCAAACAAAAAAGTTCACAATCATCTTATCAAAACATTAAACTTTAATGTTGTTTGCATTGTCAAAAATAGTGAACGTCGTACTCTATTAATATTCATAAGTGATGAGACACGTGATTGCAAATATGTGACAAACATTTACGTTTTGTTGAGCTGAAACATAATCAGATGAAACGTTTTTATGGTTTGTTGTTTATGCTTTTGCAGCTAATTAACTAAAATTGTCTATAATATTTAATAACAGGTAGATTACATAATTGAAGCATCGTTCGACTGCCACTCTTAACTTATTCTTGTACAATGCAACCTCAGCCAACTAAACTCAACCATAATTCGTTAAATTTTATAAATGAACACACAAAAATAAAACAACACGCATTGTCTATTTGTGATAAGTACAATATTCAAAATTAAATCTTTATCGATGTAATAATAAAGCGCGGGTTTGTCTACCATCCTAGAATTTTAACTGTGATTTCTTCCAACATAACCATATCTGTAAGCTCTGCAAATGTTCAAAAGGTGTTTTTTTACATATTTTTACTAATTTCTCAGTAATTGTCAACACGTATACCCAGTTCCAATACGTATTACTTTCACCATGACTCGAATTCCTTACGATTGTTTTATATGTCAATACCATGTAGCCTACATGTACACGTCCATTTTTTACGGCTGTGATATCATAAATGTTACAGGCAAGTTTTCTGAATTAAAGCTATTGAGATGATGCTCTTGATCTGGGCTGGGTATCCTAACAGATAGTTGCACAGTATCGATACGGCACGCGGTTTATTTTATCACAGTGGAATGAGATTTTTAAAATGCTTTTAAACAGGTTGCTTCTACTTATGTATGTAGAGAATTTTCGCCACGGATCCTTATTTTCTATACACAGTTTCCAGCTTTTTGGTTGAATGCTCATAATCGTTACTCCTGTAGTAGCAGACCCAAACTGGAAACAATAGCATTTAGGCATTTATGTAAGAACAATTTTTAGTCACCAGTGACAAGTAATGTAGCCGAATTCAGAAACCATTTTAAGTATATGACCACTGGGATTTCGAAATTGAACTTGAGCTATTTGGTAATTAAAGTAATGAATAGTTATGAATAATCTCGTGTAGCAGTGATACAGGGTATTCATCTACAGAAATACCTACACATTACTAACCCCCCCTTATACACACGATACAGATATATGCCGTTTTTAAGCGTTCATATAAAGTCGTCTGTGATGTGTAATTACATTATAGTTGCCACTTCTCTTTTCATGTGTATTTTAAGAAATAATATTACATACATTACCGATTGATTTGTGCTATATCAATAGGATATGTCTGTACTTTTGTGAAGAATATTGACATTTTCGATGACATTTAACGCCAATTCCTTCAATAAAGTATTATAATATAGATGAATCATTTTTGACAAGCTCGCCCCTTTCTCATTGATTGCAATGTAAGAAAAAATGCTTTAAGAAAAGAAAATAAGGTTCAAATTGTAGAAGTATTATTGAAGCTTCCTCAAAGGTGGCAGTTCATTCTATATTTGCCATACAGGATACGATGAAGTACACATCGACTGTTCAGTGCCAGAAGTGGGTAAGTGCAAAAGCTGCCATGTGTAGATGAGTAGGGGGAGACCGGGGATGGACGTTACAAAATTCACATTTTGCCCCATATAATTCCAATGAAAGAACTCAAACACTCCATCTTGGGTCTGTGGTTAGCCCATTATGTTTACTAAAACTTGGGGCATACAAAACATGAAAACATCAAACAACTAATTAACTACTAATTAATTAATGAAGGTAATTTTTTGTAACAACTTACCCCGTATACCGGGTAAGTTGTTACACCATGCGGGGTAAGTTGTTACAATGTTACAAAATTTTATGGACCTTTTATAGGTCTTTAGAAGCATTTAAATCATTTTTATTCTATAATAAGTTAATTTATATTAAACTATGATGCTCTTAAATTATGGTCAGCCGCTGCAACTCGCAAAGAATCACCGTATTCCAACACATGTTGGGCAGCAGCTTCCAAATTACATTAAGAGGTGTTTTCCCCTCTCCATCTACCCTTTTCAGGTTCTTGGCACCATTACAGGAGAACAATTTAAATGTAAGAAATAGACATCAAAATCCAAAAATCTAAAAATTAGCGTATAGCTCATCTTATTCTGCATCTTATACGCTAATTTTACTGCAATCGGTTGACTGGTTGCTAAGAAATGAGCGATTACATAACGCATGCGTCAATACACTTCATTCCAAGCTTGAAAGAAAGATCATTCAACACAATGCGCACTAGTGGTTAATTAACTGTCGATGGGCTTTATATTTTGTTCGGTGAAATCCTTTTCGTTCTTTATAAATAATCTCTTTCTTGCAAAACATTTGATTAGGTTTTGTTCAAATTTGAAAACCTGCACGATATTGAAAATGAAAGCTTGCATATAAAATGATGCTCGGTACTTGCAAATATCTTTTTTCGTTAATGTTGCATAAAGAATTTTAGCATAAGATAAAGGCTTAAAATAATTCTCACACACATTAATGTTTTTGGAATATTTCCAAGAAATTGTAATGCAAAGTTTAAATCTTTTAAAACTTCAACATTAATGTTGCATGGTATCAAAAATCACACTTAAAGCTATAAACACTTGATCATTGTCATTCTTGGTTCAAATGTTCTTTGGAAGTTAAAATATAACATATTTGCACAACCTAAAGAATTAACGTTGGAAAGCTTCCTATTGCTGAAATCAAAGTTTTCTCGGACAAACTGTTATTCATCTTCTGTAAAAGCATGAAAAACATAACACCGTCGGATTATAGATAATATTGATTAAATTTAATGAGATACAAAAACTTTAGGAAACGGTGAGCGAGTATGAAAAAAGCGCCTGATGATCAAACTTGGAATGAACTGCATTGATGCGCGCATTATGTAATCGTTAATTTCTTCGCAACCAGTTGACCGAATCAAATAAAATTATCATATGTGGTGCACAATAAAATAGGCTATGCGCTACATTTTAAATTTTTTTTGATTTTGATGTCTATTCCTTGACTTACGTTCAATTTTATTCACTCGGTCGATGGGCTTTATATTTTGTTCGGTGAAATCCTTTTCGTTCTTTATAAATAATCTCTTTCTTGCAAAACATTTGATTAGGTTTTGTTCAAATTTGAAAACCTGCACGATATTGAAAATGAAAGCTTGCATATAAAATGATGCTCGGTACTTGCATATATCTTTTTTCGTTAATTATGCATAAAGAATTTTAGCATAAAATAAAGGCTTAAAATAATTCTCACACACATTAATGTTTTTGGAATATTTCCAAGAAATTGTAATGCAAAGTTTAAATCTTTTAAAACTTCAACATTAATGTTGCATGGTATCAAAAATCACACTTAAAGCTATAAACACGTGATCATTGTCATTCTTGGTTCAAAAGTTCTTTGGAAGTTAAAATATAACATATTTGCACAACCTAAAGAATTAACGTTGGAAAGCTTCCTATTGCTGAAATCAAAGTTTTCTCGGACAAACTGTTATTCATCTTCTGTAAAAGCATGAAAAACATAACACCGTCGGATTATAGATAATATTGATTAAATTTAATGAGATACAAAAACTTTAGGAAACGGTGAGCGAGTATGAAAAAAAGCGCCTGATGATCAAACTTGGAATGAACTGCATTGATGCGCGCATTATGTAATCGTTAATTTCTTCGCAACCAGTTGACCGAATCAAATAAAATTTTCATATGTGGTGCACAATAAAATAGGCTATGCGCTACATTTTAAATTTTTTTTGATTTTGATGTCTATTCCTTGACTTACGTTCAATTTTATTCACTCGGTCATTTGTTTAATTGCCAAGTATTTACAGGGCAGCTAATGCACTTACCCACTTCTGGCACTGAGCAGTCGACATATCAGTGTAATTCTTGACATTCAATACCTTTCAATTCTATAAAAGTATATGATATCCTGCATTCAGTTGACATAGGTGAAAGCATTTTGCCGATAAATCTACTTTTGAGAGTCTTGACATTTTGTCATGCTGACATAAACGTTGAACGTTTACAACACATTGCTGAAGCAGAGGAGACATGTGTCCTTGTAAGGCTAATACCAAAGATTTAGCTCTGTAAAAATAGAGCTAAACAGGTGAACTCAATTGTTAAATGTGGTAATTGAATGTGTAATGAAAACAAAAAGAATCCCTTGAACGCTTCATATTTATAGTCAAGTCTAACTATAGAATGATCCGCCACTTAATGTACCAGAATCCATATCATATCTCAACATTTATCTTTTGACCTTTTTGCCTATATAGACTCAAGAAGTATGCTTCGGAGAAGTTCAAACTATATACTTTTTCCGAATCCTTTTTAAAATATCACCCCTGCAACTATATTAGATTTATGCCAATTAGGCACTGTTCAACCTTCGTACATGTGTTTTTGTGTGCACTATTGGGAGATGGGTGCACCCGGAAGCCCGATTTAAAGATACCAAGCCTCTTGTAATACGAACGTATAGTAATAAAAATACGGATTTTTCTCTCTCAACTGCTTAATCTCAAAATTAAGAACTAATTTGCAAAAGACAAAAACATGCTGCCTTTCGATTTTTTGTTTGTTTGTATTTTGTTCATTTGTTTGTCAAGGTCGTCAGTGAAATATCTGACAGCTCTGCAAATGTTAAAGTAAAAAGTTCAAAACTTTAAACAGTTCTAAGTTGTTGTTAACGCGTATGCTCCGTTCCAATAAGTTTCCCTCTAACCATGATTTGAATGTCTTACGATTGTTTCGGATATCATTACCATGTACATGCACACTTCAATTTTAAAGTTTTGCAATGTCAAATGGTGGTTACAGGCAAGAATTCTGAATTTAGACGATGGTCTTAGATCTGGGCTGCTGAAATATGAGTACCTTAACAAATGGTTGTACACATCTATAGGGTATGCGGATTGTTATATCACAGTGGAATGAGATTTGAAAAGATTTTGACAATATTAATGTGCAAATGACTTGTTATCGTGATCACTTAAGGAAAGGATAGCAAAGTTTGCACAATATTTTTGTGGGACTTGACAGCACATCATATGTGATGCGATCAAGCAAAATCAGTCGGAACTCGGCAATAATAAATTGTCAGTTTCCTACAGGATAGTAAAAAGCATTTACAAAGCTGAATTTTGCAGAAAACCCCATTGAAATTGAACAACCAGTTCCAAAGATATGAGCAATTAAAGAGTTTCCAAAACATGAGGAAACAAAAGGAAATATTTCCTTTGTTTGGCTATATCTCAAAATCAATATTTCCGAGTTCCGACTGATTTTGCTTGATCGCATCACATATATGTATGGAATTGCATTCTGTTAAAAGAGACCACGCCTCTTGAGATGAATTTTCTCTTATTAGGTGGGATGACCAGGTTATCTTGAGCCCCAGATCTAGTTCTGACTAGAGGCAACTGTGTGAAAAATATTTCACATCACAGGGTGATGGGAGCAGATTACAGAGACTTTTATACACCATTACATTGAGATGAAAATTACGGCGGCAATCAAGTTTATCGCATTTCAGATTATTGAGAAGTACTTCGGTTGGATATCTATATACTTGGGCGCTCCAGAATGATTATGATTTTGCTGCATTTTGGAGTTTATCAAGCCTATATGTCGTAGAAGCGTTGCACCAGACAGTATCGCAATAATCAAGTTGCGAGATGATAAGCCAAATTATTTAACAAGCCGACACCTTTCTTATTGATTGCATTGTACAAAACAAATACGTTAAGAAAATGAAATGAGGGAGGATCAAATGGTAAAGCATTATTTTTTGCTTTCCTCAATTATTGAAGCTTCCTCAAAGCTGACAGTTCCGTTTATCAGCTACCTTTAACTGAATGCGTGGGAGTTTTTGATGAGGATATCATATACTTGATATTGATATGTGTACCTTATTGTATCATGTATGCAAATATAAACAGTATTCTTCGACTATATCTATAAATACGTATTTATAAATACCACCGAGACTAACAGCCTCAGTGGCAGTTGAGATTGGATTTAAGCACTTCCTTTCTCTTGACCCAAAGGCTGACAGTAAAATTGTTAACTTGATTGTTGGGAGTGGCCTTCTTTTCCTTGTTGTTTGTCATCAAATCTGTTTCTCACTTCTCTTTCCATACAGGCCAGCATGCTTATATAGGTTTTTTAGCCTGGCTTGAGCATTTTTGTTTGAGCCTGGTCCCATCAGGACCCAAGCGTGTCTCCATACGGAGCGACAAATAATAATACTCGATAAATACGCATGTGACCAATAGGCACGACATACCAAGACCAGCAAGCGTGACCAAATCCTCATGCCATTAAAAAGGATAGTAACTTAGATTTAGATTTTAGTATTAATTGAATAGCAGAATTATTACACATGGGGGGATTCCTAAAATTTTGGAAGTATTTGTCGACGGAATATACAATATAATGACAAAGTTGAACAAAATTGACAATTTTGCTGCACAGTAGTCTCGTGTTGAGTACCGCCTTTGAATTCAAATGTACAGGACGATCACCCGCTATGTTGAAGGTCACTTCGAGACTTACTGTCTACAAGCTGTTATGTTATGGCAGCTTTAGAGGTGGTCACGTGCGTATTTATAAATACGAATTTATAAATATAGTCAAAGAATACTGTTTATATTTGCATACAGGATACAATAAGGTACACATAAATTTATCATTATCCCTTATGTTGAAAAGAATTCTGCAATCTCTTTGATCAAACACCACTTGGATAAAGATCCGTATTACCCGCGTACTCCTTATCAATTATACAGGCAGATAATAGAGAGATTGCGATTCTCCAAACGTAGACGTAGGACGTACGTTTTTACGTACGTTTTTACGTAGCTATGTATTGCAGTGAGGCCACATACTTTACCAACGCTCGTGTTGTGGCGCTATGTCCTATAGTCAGTCATGTGGTGATTTGTTTTGCATGAAATCAGCTCGGGGTAGTCGGTGGGGTCAGGGATCAATAAAGGGATCTTAATCCTCTCTACGTCATACATAAATTCGCCCAGTCTCATTTCCCTAATATTAAATTTTTTTTTAAATGGAATTTCAGTTCGGCACAGGTGGGCCTCGAACCCACGCCGCTGCTACATACAGAATACAGAAGTCCAGCGCACTAATCCACTGGACCACATGACAGTTCGGTAGCCATATTGAATTTTAAACATATAGGTTATAGGCAACTCCAACATTGATCGGGTATAGACCACTTGACATGTGACGTCATTGCCCGGCAGTATGCGCGCGAATTATGACAATTTCCATTGTTCTTTACCCTGCATCGTAGTTTGCTCAGGGCAGGTGCATTTCAAATCGCCCACCATATTTCATATAGTACAGGGTGTCCCAAAAAAAGAGGCCCCTCATTGTGCCCTCTTTTTCTCCGATTTCTGAAAAGTTGATCAAATATATTTTGGTATGTAAAGAAACTTTAAGTCGTTAGCTTGAATAAACCAAAACAATTATATCAATCGGCTCACAACTTATGAAGTTATGCTCTTTTAAAGAAATGTACCTGTTTTTCACTCTGTCCACGGAGAAGGTTTGGCTACTTCAAAGATTGAAAAGGAGTACACTTACCATGCATGAATATCAAACATTCCTCAATGATAACTTTATAAAATAACTTTATTTATGGAATGGGCTTTACCGTGGGTTTATACTAGGCAATGGATTTTGTTAATAGTGTCATTAATTTGTGGGTAAAATGGATGCCGAATGAGACTTCTTTTGCTTTACTTGCAATTACTTACTTTTTCTTGGTTATTTATGCCTTTTTGTTTTATTATGTTTCTTACTTTCTTACTTTGTTGTTTCTTGCTTTATTTTTTCAATTTACAACATAAGTCATTTATCTTTTAGGATAAAAGGTAGCCCTAAAAGGCTGTTTGGTTTGTCTTTGGTTCTTCTGAAGTGAGTTTACTGTGCTCCTCTGCCCTCTACCTGGTTGCCTCCTTGGCGAATACAGGTTTTAATCCTGGTCCTCATTGCATCAATTGCATTGCGTACCATCCGTGTGCGCCGGATACTTGCAAATGCTTTCAGTAATACGTTTGCGAAGATCTTGGATATTGCCACAAAGGAAAAAAAAAATCAAGTGGTGTAAGGTTTGGTGATCGTGCAGGCCACTCCACAGCATGAGCCATCCCAACCACTCTGTTTGCTATCCGTGGACAGAGTGAAAAACAGGTACTTTTATTCAAAAGGGCATATCTTCAAAAGTTGTGAGCCGATTGAAATAATTGTTTCGGTTTATTGAAGATAACGATTAAAGGTTTCTTTACAAACCAAAATATATTTAATCAACTTTTCAGAAATAGGAGAAAAAGAGGGCGCAATGAGGGGCCTCTTTTGTTTTGGGACACCCTGTACAAGAAAGCCATTGAACAGTGTAGCGGTTTGTTTGAGCATATCGATAGACGAGTCCCTCGCCTTTGTTGATAAACAATGATTTCATATTAGCATAATGACAGTGCTCATCAGTTAATAGCCACTTGGTGAATAGATTATCAGCTATCAAAGAGATGTCTTATGCAGCTGCCAATCACGATAGAGGCTTGAAAACATTTTGTTATAAACCCGAAAGTGATATAAGGACAAAACTGTGCATGTTGGTACTTGATTGCTTGGATTCTTATATGTTGAAAATCCCTTGTAGTAGTATCAGCTTTTCAATTTTGGGCATTAATGCTCTGTTGCACTGTTTTCATAAACCTATTTTATCGTACTGCATTTCTTATGTGTGTGAGCCGAAATGTCGTGGTATATTTCAATCATGCTTTTGTTGAACTGCACTCCGCCATAACTACGGTGAAGGACACCGGTTCAAATCCTTTGTTTGGAGCCAATCGATAAAAGAATGCAGGGCCTCTATAAGTTAAGAAGTGACGTAAAAATCGCAATAGATGAATACAATGTTTGAATAGATCGCCCAACCATGCCAACACAAGCAGATTGCACTAATCACCTGTGTATGGCTGCAAACATAGATTGAATACAATACACAAATACTAATCTTATAGGTGCGAGTGAACATCCTTTCTTTGACATCTATGGTTCAATGCATAGGTACCGCGTGAACGTTGTAGTGCAGGGCGATATAATAAAAATTGTATTCATCTATTGTTATGGTAGTTAATCCGATTAATTATGTCAATTCTGCGGTGAATAAACTCAGCTCATTTACATAGGCTTTGGCAAAAGGTCGTGTTCATTAGCTCTAGATACTCTAGCTAAAATACAGGTTTACATTTACTATCTTACATTATCTTGCTGTATTTCAGCTAGAGCGCCAGACAAATAAATAAATAAATAAATAAATAAATAAATAAATAAATAACCGATCAGGAATTGTGCATATTTGAACGTGTTCCTAATGTTCCTAAAATATCTGAGCCAAAATTTCCTTGCCCTCCCCCCCCCCAACTTTCGACCTGCAAAAAAATGCTTGCCCCCCCCCCTTTTGACCTGCCAACCAATCTTTGCCCCCCCCCCACCCCCTATAATACTTCACCACCTCGGGGATACACAAAGTTATTGCACCACCCCTCAGCTGTACAAAAAACACATGATATTTTGACTATAACATTTGTAGAGAAACACTCGTTCTCTACGTTTCCTTTACCTAGACTCGAGGTTAAATCAGCCTATTTCCACGTGGAACCATGGTGGAACGTACGTTTTAATGCTACGTTGAGTCCAAAATGTCAAATCGCAAGGTAATTTTTTATACGCAAAGTATCACACACATTTCAATAGACAATCTCTGCGTATGAATATTTCGTTTAAATTTAGTCCATTTTTAACACATCGCTGTACCTTTATTATAATGATTTGTTAAAAACAAAAAGGATCATAATAATAATTAGACTTTCCTTCGTATGTTCATTATCTTTGACTGTCTTTAACATATTGTGAAATGGACAAATTTTGTGCATTTTCAACGATGTATCTACGTCGATTTTGCACGTGGAATATCTTCAAAAATAGCTAAATACGTGACCTCGCTTCGATACAGGAGAGTGGTTTTGAATAGATCAACGTACGTCCGATGTCTACGTTTGGAAATCGCAATCTCTCTAATATTTCCCGTATTACTTGCGTAGTCATAACACACGCGAGTCTGCGTAACATGACTCACGCGATAGCATAAGACTCGCGCTCATACTTCACGCTCGGCCTGGCTGCACTTTTAAAAAGCAAGGAAGAAATTGGCTTACTTTTTAGTAAGATTATTCAACTAAATTCCTTCAGCAGAGTTTACGAACAAGTCGGAAGATAATAAAATTCATGTTCACTAAAGGATAAAATCGTTACCCCCTGTTTGTCCTCACAGAATACGGGAAATATCTACGATCTGGTCCATTCAACCTTCGGCTTCATGGAATAGGGGCCCTACGGCACCAGACCGTAACTATTTTCAAACAGGGGGTAACTAAAAGTATCAAGTATATGATATCCTCATCAAAAACTCCCCCGCATTCAGTTAACATTGATGAAAGCCTTTTCCTGATAAATCTACTTTTGGAGAGTCTTGACATTTTGTCATGCTGCCATAAGCTTTGAAAGTTTTAATATACATACAAATAAAGCTAAACTAGATTATGAAAAAAAATAATATGCCATTTAAACTTTTGACAATTGGTAGGTTAACCCAGGATTGTTTCTATAATCTAATTTACAACCCATTTGGATTTGGATTTGGAAGATACCTTCTCTTAAATAACAGTATTGCGAACCACCAGCATACATAACTCGATGTAGAGAGTCTTTCCTATTCAGAGGAAATATTGCAATTACACACCTTATTGCCTTTTAACAATAACCATTGACACTAGCACATATCAGAGAAGATGTAAGAAAAGGATGGAGAACAGAATTATATCCTTGAGATAATCCCGTAGGTAATCCTGTTGCACCTATCATAGTCCTTTATTCTCAAGTGGTGGGTTAACCAACAATTAACAATGAGAGGAAATTCCTGAACCTAGTTCAGTTGGGGATGATTTGAAGTGACCGCCTATTATGACCATTTGATATTTAATACCAGCAATGTGAAAAAAAAAAGAAATAATGTAGTGCCAAAATAATGTACCCTTTTACGGAAGGAGCAAAGTTTAACAAGTTATAACTCCGCTTCTGAAGTACGAATATCAGCGGCGAATGTCAGGTTATTATTTCCCAGTCTTTAAAAAAAATTGCAGGCAGAGGTGGGAATCGATCTCGGTACCTCCAGGTTAAACAGCACTGTGGAAGACCACTAAGCCAACTAAATATCTGTTGTGCGATGTGTGACATTAATCTTTGATATTGCTTAATGGAACAAATCGTGGAATTAAATCAGTAATAAAAGAAGTAGATTCTTATATAGCGGTCAAATTAGATAAAAGGGGGAAATATTTGTCTCTGCTCTAAAGAAAATATAGGTTAGAAAATTATCAAATAAATTTAAATTAAAAATTGAGATTTTATATTTCTTTCTTTCACGAGGCGGACAAACACTGACAAACACTGTATAAGCTAAAAATTCGACCCTTATCAATAGATCCTGTCATAGCTCAATGGTAGAGCATCAGACTGCTAATGTCAATGTCAATATCGTTGGTTCGAGTCCTCCTGCCAGCAATGGTTATATTTATGATTTTAATACTACGCTACAATTTGTTCAATTTTTTTCGTTTATTTATTTATTTATTTATTTATTTATTTATTTATTTATTTATTTATTTATTTATTTTTGTTTATTTATGTAAATAATTTGATATATTTGAAAGAGGTATTTGAGCAATTGAAATTTTGATTTTATAATCCTATGGGGTCATTTTGAACCCCCATCCCCACCCCTCCGAAATTGCCAAACGCACAGAACCTATGAGTTTGCATCATACATGTCATCATCATAATAAAAAAAACATTCTATGTATACCTGACGCCGCCGGCAGCCTATATTAATTTACTAGTCAACATTTGCATAGGAACCGCATAGATTGGAGATTATACGTATTTATTAGTAATACTAATAGACAAGTAATATATATATATCGTGTGTTTGCGATTTATTCCGTAATCAATAAGTATGATGAACAAACGCATTTCTGGCAGAAGCACTCACAGCGTAGTGGTATTCGACTCGACTCGTTAATCAAAAGGTTGTGGGTTCGAACCCTGGTAGAATTTTAATTGGAATAAATTTGTTTTTCTTTTGTTAAGTAAGAGGTAATAATTATGGCAATAAATCCCCCGTATAAAACTGAACACAGCTCAATCCAGCTTCATAGGCCTATATCATGTAAATGTATTATGTGATGCAAATGTTGACTAGGAAAAAAAATATCGCACGCCGGCAACTAGACTACTATACAAAAAAATAGTATCACATCTTTCCTGCTCAATCAATATATTATAACACTTGCAAATAGATCATAGTTTACTAATCTAATCCTGTAATATAGACCTGTTATATCACCTTTTGGTTTGTTATGGTAGGGATTAGTGTCCGATCTCTGTAATGTAATGTAAATGAAGCATATTGGTATGCAGGAAGAATCGATCAGGGTGCTATCTATTAGGGAAAGATAAACACTATTCAAAATATCAATAGACAAGAAGAAAGGGATGTAGAGATTTGTAATTGAGTCATGCATGATTTAACAGAAGGTTCTTTCCAAAACCCAAACGTAATGCCATCAGAATAAACCAGAATAGCATGTAAAATTTAGCGTATTTACGGACAGTGCAGCATGTACTTTGATTACGTGTTTGTTTTTTGTTAGCAGCATCAAGAAGGTTAACAGGCAGAAAGCACAAGAATGGAAAATGTATAGCCTATAACAATTTTTAGTATTACAATTTATATGCGTCTTAAATCGGTGATCCCGTGTAAAAGCATCGTACAATTACAACCAATGCATCTGAGAGATATGAAGCCTCTTTAATAGATACATCTAGAAATGAAAGTAAAGATTTTCTCTCTGATTCTGAAAATTAAGAACTAGTTTTTTATTTTGTTTTTGTTTTTTATGGTTTTGTGGTTTGTTTTCTGGAATAAAATAGTGCATCCTGATTTTGTATACGTTCAAGAGGATGCTTTTAATGGAAACAGTAAAAGCTTGCATATAAACGAGTGCCTATTCTGTCGTAAGTGGTTATAGACAAACTAGGGTGAAGCACACCTATCATGTCAAACTCGAGTCAAATTAGTGCACACAATTGGTGTCAATGCTTATCTACCTGACGAAAAAAATAAAAACTATAATGTATTGTACAGTAATTGATCTTTTTTCATGCAATAATTATTTGATCTGGTTTCTTTATCTTGTAATCGTTATGCCTAGAGACAACGGTTCATAAAATGAAGAACCCTGTGCCAAAACCTTCACAAGAATTTTAATAGATGAACAAAAACATAGTAGCCTCACTCCTCGAATGCTACCCCGTAAGTAATTTAGCCCCAATGTAAGGTTCTATAAAATCGGACCACTCTTTTTTAAGTATCATTTAAAACTTCCCAATCTGATCTGAACTATATTAGGTAAACATTCTTGCACTTAATATACACCAAGATACTATTCGTATTCGCATTGATCTGGATCAAACTGTATTCAGAAACAGAACAAAACAAATATCTGGTTACAAGAAAAACCCATCTATATTCTAGTATCCGGGTTCAAACATTGCTATCATTTCGAGATTGCAATTTTCAGCGGCTATTCGAACTTGGAATTCAAATAAAACTGTGTGTTATTTGTTTTCTAATTAAATGATTGCTGTTCAATTTTGCTTTTGCAGTACATGTATCGTATATGCATCTATAGATTTTTCGATACGATTAAAGTGGAATATAATGATTAAAAATTCATAGTCTGTTTTCAAGGTTTTATATTTCATTTGAGAATAGCTAAGTCTCAAATTACAAATATTGACTTTGGGAAGTCGAAATTGCTTTGCATAAGCTACGCGATATTATATACGACTAGAAGAAATAAAACAATCAGTTCTATCTAACACCTCAGTTTCCAATGAAAAGTATAAGGTGTGAAAATGAATTAAATGCCTCGGCGAAAAGGAATGATTTGAGCTGAAGAGCCATTAAAAATTAAGATTTATATTCCACGCTCGGGAATCTGTCTTTTACCACAAAACCCAGATATTGTTGCTCAGAAAATTACTTTTATCTCTCTTTGCAGTTACAGCATAACATTAAGTCATTGAACTGAATTTTTGGAAAAATTGGAATACGAATCTGAAGTTAAATATAAAAACGCATTAAATGATTTAAGCTTCATCCTATTGAGCATAATTCACGGACTACTAGAGATAAACGTTCTAGGTTAAATACCACTAATTATGTATTACACGGGTTTCAATGGGAAAATGGCTAATTTCAGGTGGAATTTTTTTTATTTTCTCATATTCAGAACTCTCACAGTTAAATGTCACTAATATCTGGTGAAACTATATAATTTAGATGCCAAATGATCACAAAGTCAACATAGGTTGACCTGAGACTTTTCTTGTTTTAACGCACTGAACTGTAAACACCTTAAAATGGCAGTGAGCCCTCGGAGCTGAAAGTTACAACATGGTAGGGCGAAGATTTACTAAAAACTATTACAACAAAAATGTCATATAATGAGAGAAAATATACCATTTTGAAGCATCAAACCCTAAAAAGTACATTTTGGCTATATAACTTTATCAATTTCAGCGATTTTAATGCAGTCTTTTCAGATGCCATGCAAACAAATAGTTACTCGTCGTATTTCCATGTATCGCTCAGGCCTATTAGTGGTATGTAAACTATATGCTGCCCGCAAAAAGTATCCGAACACTTAAAACAAAACTAATAATCTTAAAGACACTCAACCTAAAGTACCAAATAAAGTAATCATTAGATGGATAATTTTGTTCTGTGTATTTGATACTTCATTTGGCACGATGCGACTATTCCCCTTATAGTTATTGAATTGAATGGAAAAAGAGAGCACTTCAAAAGTGACAAATTTGGGCTTTTTTCTTCTTCAGGGTGATTTCTACCGGGTATTCTAACGGGATGATTATAACGTGACAGATCAACACACTCGTCGTCCTCATATTAGCGTGTTCCGAGTAAAAAGTATATGTAAATGTTGTCATTTTTTGATGCTTTCTTCGGCCATGGGAAACTAAAGTTGCATCGTGTCGAATGATGTATCAAAATACGTAGAATAAGTTTCTCCACTACTTTATATTTGATCAATTAGGTTTCGTGTCTTAAGGTATTGCTTTTTCGGATAAATTTATGGGTCTCCTTTATCCAGAGATACCAATGCGCCAATGAAAATAAGTACAAAATAACTTGCAGTGGCGTAGCGTGGGTCATATATAGAGGGGGACACCGACCATGATTGGAGAGCACAGGCACTAGGGTTCAGGTTAAGGTAAGGTTAGGGTGAGGATTAGCATTACGGTTAGTATTAGGGTTAGTTATGTTTAGGGTTAGGGTTATGGTTAGTTTCAGGGTTATGATTCTTAGAGCTTAGGACCTTGTCTGAGGGAAGGGCATAGCACCACCATGATATTACTAACGCCGATGTTTGAATCTACCGCTATGCCACCGGGCCCACGTGTTCCGGCTAAAAGCACAATAAAATTAAATCATCGGATTGATAGCTTGCTTTTATGTCCTCAAAGGAAACATAAACTAACATTTGTTAGTTTTATTGCATTGGCCATAAATAGTGTCTTCGACAAATTTGTCGAATCATTGCTTTCGAAAATGCAGTATATGTCGGACATCTTTCAAAATTTGCCAATCCAGTCATAATCCAGTCATATTCCAACAGCAAAGCCGAGCATAAAATTTATGCTGTCCATAATAGCATACCTCTTTATAAGAGGTGATTCATACAATCCTAGTACGGAAAAGCTGTTATGAAGAAGCAAACACGTTGCATTACCAAGAGCTTATCCATTGGTTGACGTATGAACCGTAGTATGAACCGTAGTATGAACCACGTCTGAACCAAAGCATTCCTTATAAAAAAAAAGAGGCCACGCCTTAATTATCTTAACTTTGTGAGCCCGTAGCCAGATATTGTAGCCTCGACTTCATTATGGTCGCATATTAACAAAAAATCATAAATTATAAGTTCTTTACCAAATTAGGTCAAACTTACATAATGTACTGAGGTATACACCTCGGCGAGTGCACAGGAAATATTTCATTCTCTGTAGTATATAATATTATACGTCAGTAGAGGACATGTGATATAACATTATCATCTTGGAATTGAAGTGGGAAAATGAGAACACCATAATATCTTGCGTTAAATACTTCAATGGGACAATTTGATACGTATTATTTGAAGATAGAGTAGAAATCTACAGGGATATCACGGTTGCTTCTGCGCTAATAAAAAAATGTTTGAAGAAGATACATTGCATTACATTGTGTGCTGTAATTCCTACGGGTTTCTAAAATATAACAAAGGTAAATAGAACGCAGGTGCCATTACTTCCAAACTAACCACTACAATTGAATACTTTAATATTGAATAACCCATTTTGCTAGGTATATTCTTAAACCTAAAAATTGTGAGACTCTAGCAAGCATGTGTATGTGTAGTAAAGGTATTTTAGAAGGGTACGTTGTCTCAGACAAATAACTTTACGGACGTTACGTTGTCATAATTGGATTATTGTATCACAAATTGGCGTGTATCTATCTATATTGTCATCCGTGAGTACAAACTTTATCAGTGCCCAAATTGATTTTCGCCGCACGAAAGTCATGTGGAGCGCAAAATCCATTACTATTTTGAATTGAAGGAAATATTATCTAATAAAAATATTCCTTTTACGATGTTAATATTACTTTGTTCACCGTGATGAAATTATTTTCGGCGGGCCAAATTTCTATCATACGCAACCATTTATTCATTCAACCATTTCGTCGCGCAGAATTTTTTAATTTCATACCAAGCTAAGCAATGTTTCAGTATTGTCCTTCTGTAATTGGATAATTATTTGCTGCTGCGTGATTGTGTATTTCAGCGTTCTAATATTAATGTATTATTTCACTAACAAATAGTAAATTTTAACTACCCTGCTATTGTCAAAGATATTAATTGGAAGACGTGTAAACAGCCGGAAAATACAGATAAATGGAAGAAACATTTTATTATTGTTTCTTATTGTATTGTTCTAAGGATTTCTTTATAACGACCCTAGTGCATGCGTTGGCGGATGCTATACTTAACTGTCCTTAAGGGGGAATAATACCCTGATTTTCATCAGTACCCCTCTTCTTTTTTTTCTTGCAAATTTATGAAGTACATAAATATGTTCATCACCTCATGTCCTGAAAATATATCTACATACAAAGTGTTTTTAAACCATTTTAGTAAGTCATTTTAGCCCTATATATTTTTTGTTTACTGTATCCTAGTAACTCGTAACAGATGCGTGTTTCATAACAAACCATAATTTATTCTATTCAACATGTTCAAGTAGGGTACATGAATAAAATACATTAAATCCTTTGTTATACTCTCTATAGAAAATCTAGTGGTGCATGCAAAATATATAATACTGAATAAATTAAATAAACACTTACACAATGGATGCATAGTCATTAGTCAATTTTACTATAATGTGTTGTTAGGAGAAGAAAAGGCTATTAGGTCACCGTATGTCAGGCTATAGGTCAATTGGTTCAGGTCAAATTTAAGCATCAATTTTGAATACACATGTGAGAGTCTGTGATATCATAATGAGGCATAATTTTGATATTCTGTCTTTAACTGGATATATATCGAGAAGTGCAAGGTGGATATACGAATATACCTTGGGATGTAAATGGTGAGTACAATTTAGAATGCCTAGTTGAGATGAATTTCACAAATAAATATAAAATAGTTACCAAAATCATAAAAGTTAAGCTTACGGAAAACTACCCAATATGGTGGTATAGGTGACAAGAAATACAATTTTTTCAACATTGCTGTAGTATGGTTGTGGTAACCTGTTACCTGTGGCTTAATTAAGTTTCAGTGAAATAATGTCGCAAGTTAAAAATACAAAATATAGCTCAACATTGAAAATAGAAGCATTTTAACCAGTTCCTTTTTTGATAGTTGTGGAGCACCAAGTTCATGAAGTCATAAAAGAAATCAGGAACCACTTATTCCCATTTTACATATCAACTTTGTTTCCCTAATGTGTTAGCAACACATATCCAAAATTTTAACGAAATCCGTTGATAGTAAGCTTTCCAAAATGATGTGAATTTAAATCATCAGTGATGTACCACCTTTTGGCTTCTACTTTTAAAAGCATGTAAGCTACGTTGATACCGATGCCACCAATAAAACGAGAAGATTTGCCCTTCATTTTGCATACCACTTTGTCCAATTTTTTTTTTGTAATTTCTTCACAAAATAAAAAAAAAATGAAAAAAAAATCAATGGGTGTAGTACCCCCTTAACTTAAGGTCCTCGAGCCGATCAACAGCCTCACAGCCACATTTTGCATCATAAAAATTGAGATTTTGGTATCCAAAAAGAACCTCACGTTTTTCTCATTATCCCAGTTCAAATTAATGACCACAATATTTTTCATTTAAATGATGTGAACAACAACGTGGTGATTTGTGGTAACCACATCGGAAGTGTATGTGGCATTGTTATTCACGTTGGTGATTTGTGGTAACCACATCGGAAGTGTATGTAGCATTTTTATTCACGTTTTTGCAACACAACTCAAAATTTGGAAATCAATCTAAGATAGAAAACAGAACATAAAAACTTTAAAAAAACACGCCTCTTTAAGCGCCCTATAAGGAATACAGCGACCCATGTCATTTGCTCCTGCGACCAATCTCAATAATGGAAATTGAGTCATGTAAAACCTGACCTTTTCTTGCGATTGTGGGGTACGTGTAATAATTTTGACAATAAAGCTTTCTCTTGCTATAAGTTCCAGTAGCCTAGATTGGAAAGCAGGGTTGTGTGTTTGATGAAGATAATGAAGGACGCGGTAAGTAAAGTTCAGTTTTGTGAGAGTCAATTGTGTCACCAGGACATAGTACGTAAAGAAAGGGACATTTTATTTGCAATGATATATATATATTTCATACAGTAAATAGTTGAAGTTACACAAAGTGTGCCTTGCATCAATATGAAACGCTATTCTAATCTTGTTGGTGAACATTGACCATATCAAAACCAATATTACACGTTTGGCCCTTAATTAAGTTAGACATAGCGCTTCATAACCCATTTTAATTACAGGATGACATATTCGTAAACGTCTAAATTGGCTATCTTGTACATTTTTCTCAGTACTTTGCTTTGCAGGTTTGTGATGAATTCTTTAATATAACATCACAGTACTTCTCGAGATTTCTCAGTGTTGGAATGTATTATTTTAACCGGGTACTTATCGTTTATTTAGTATCTGCAAGTTCTGGGTGTCATATTTAGAGCAGATGTTTAGCATTCCCGTATATCTTAAGACGCAGTTTCAAATGATGTTGGAAAACATTTTTGCAGATAATCAGCTCATCTGCTTAGCAGAAATGTAGTAGAAATTCCAATTGCATGATTACGATTAAGATTTTTTACTCTACTAGAACACTGGAAAGCACAGGAATTACGTGAATAATTTTCTACTTTTCATCAATGTTCATTTAATGCTTCGGGGTATCTTACACGCCTTTGCCAATCACCTTGTAAGCACTGATATAGAATATAATACCCCGAAAACAAGATTGTTCAATTTATAGCATCAATTCCATTATGCCAAATTTAAAGTTACTCGATTAATTTTAATGGATAAACTTGATCTTACACAGCTAAAGATCCAGCAAAACAGCGCATAAATCAGCAATGATTCGCTTTTCGCCTTGCTCATTTTGGAGTATGAACATGGACTGAAAACTCGGGTTTCTTGTTACAAGCCTTGGGAACAATCCCTAAAGAAATATAGTGATTGGTAACTTCTTTATGTTCTTTTACTACCTCGGAATTAGCCGGAGGAAACATGAAACACCATATATCACAGTTTATGTTATGAGACCAGAATATTGTATCCAGAAAAAGACTGCAGGACGTTCCAATATCTGTGAGGACACTAAATAACCTTTGAGTTACAATAGAAGAGTCAAAAAGTTTTGGTATTGTCCGCTCAAACTGCTATAGGCATTCATCTATAATCTGTTTAAACACAGAAAGCCTGTCGACTACCAACTATTCTCTTGATTAGTGCTCAATGAAACCAAATAATTAACGGGTAAAACAGCTATTTTATCATTCTATATGAGGAGCTTATTAGCTACTTTCTTATACCGGAAACATAACACTTTTGATATATTATCAGTATGTTGAAGTGTTAATAAAATCATTAGTTTCATCCGCCTTTTACTACTATTATTCTATCAATCTAATAAGCTAAATCGTTTTGTATACTATTTCAATAGCAAATTAATGTATCTCGCATGGGCATACGTACGTGAATTGCGTTTCACCACTTATCAGACGTATGAAATCACAAACCAATCAAATAATGATTAACGGCCAACACATCGAGTTAACAATGTACAACGTGGGTACATCTTTTACCTATAAAATGTTGTATACATACATTGCCACGAACTGCTCTAATTGTGAGGGATTCCCATAGGTCGCTATACTATTCCCAAAAGTTACGCACGGAAATTTAAGCTTGTAGTGACTGCTTTCGAGTTTTGCGTACAGCCAATACCACAAATATGGTTGATTTGATTAATAATTTCACTCTATCAAATCATGTAATAGTAGATACTATTTCAGTGCTCAAATGACGTTTGTTAACTGCATGAAATAAAGTGGAACTGAAGTTACAGAACGTCGACTGCTCAGTGCCAGAAGTGGATAGGTGCAATGGTTGCCATGTGTAGCTGCCATGTGTAGATGAGTACAATATACTATGTGTAAATTGTCAATGTTCACAGGGCAGCTATTGTACTTACCCACTTCTGGCACTGAGCAGTCGAACTGCTCTGCACATTTCTAGACCTGCGGTTAGCCCATTTCAACTCCGATAAATCGATTTTCTTCTGTAACTGTATCTACAAAATTGTTAACACGTTTAATAATATTAAAAATTTCTTTTTACGGTCTAACACATTGCCATTGCCCATGGATAAAAGAATGACAATAATTCCTAATGTGAAAATGCCAAGGTCTTCATCTAAATTGGGTTTATTATGCATCGCATTTTCTCAAATTCAGCCGTTTTTATACACCATACCATGAGTTTCAATGCAATGTAATTTTTGCCATACATTAAAAATTATATAAACTATACAAAAAAACTCAGTAGTTTTATAATTTTGTATACTGGGTAATATCAAGTAACATTCAAAATAAGATAAATTCATTCACCACATCATGCTACAGGATCAGGGGCGGATTTAGGGGGGCACAGTCGGCGCGCGCCCCCACTATTTTTGGACTAGCAAAGGGCGCCGGCCTAACTTATAAATACAAAAAATGAAAGAAATTCAAACAAATGAACAAATTCGTCGTCGACCAAAAGGCGCCCCCTCTATCAAAAATTCCTGGATTCGCCCCTGAGGATAATGCTCAACTATGACTGACACCCAGCCGTTCATCAACCTAATAAGGCAGTGACCACTTCGCTTCCCTGGACACATTATGAGGATGCAAATGGAGGAGTCTGTTCTATCACATGGCAAAAGGAGGCCAGGGCGACAGAGGACAAACTATCTGACTTAAACTGTTGGGGGATACCAACAACGACTTACAACAGATGCTATTGCCTCACTATCTATGGATCATGGTGCCTGCAGAAACTTTGGAGTTGCCTGTTCCACAGTCGAATAGAATGAAAGAAGCATCTTCAAAAGCTATGTCCCTTGAAATATGGTCGTAACCTTCTCGTTAAAATTAATTGAATGCAATAAAATAATTGATTCTAAAAGTATGACAATGCACTTGTGTAACAATGAAACAGCTTCTAATAGTATTAATTATTACACCTAATATATAATGTCATTTTATTGGTCAATCATTATACGACACAACTAACTTCATTATGCCAACCTCTTCCCATAGCCAAAGTTCCGAAACAAATACTACCTGGTTTATATTGGGGAAATAGGGTAACCGAACCCCATCTTTTCAAATTGGACCGAATTTAATTTCCCGACCATTTTGATTCGGTTTTTACATAAGTATATAACTTGTAATGTTCACTCAAACAAGTGTAACTGTGGACCTCTGTTCTGTTTATGTGTTTACAGCATTAGATAAAAAAATGCATATCAGAACTACGTAAATAAAAAGGGAGATTAGCGATTTGCCGTATAGAATCAATCATCCGACAGTTTCACTTTGATGCGGGTATTAATGAACTGACAGCATAATGCCTGGAATAATCCTCAAACCTGTTTGATCATTAATGATTTTAGTTGCTTGATAATCTGTACATAGCAAATTAGGTCATCCTAAAATTTCAATTATAACATACAAGATGTTTGTAATACAGACTTTCATGGTGTGATCAATTTACCAAGCATATTCCTCCCGGCATAGATTGTGATTTGTGTACGCAATATCGTTAAATTATAAGTAACTGGTCAGCGGATTAAGGGCTCGGTCACCCGTCACGCAGTATTTTTGTGGGATCTGAGAGCACATCTGACAGACCAAATTGCATTCTGAATACGAGAAATGTCCTTCTTACACGAATATAAAATAATTTAGATTTTTTTTAATATATAATGCAAACTTTATGGCAATTATTACAAATATATATTTTTGACATTTAACATTCCTCGAAGTAAAATTTATCAATCTAATGATATGTACTTAGAGTGTACTAGTATGTTACTGGGATGAAAAGCCGACCATCATGAACATTTGGCCTTTCGTATTAAAGACCTAATCTTTTATGAAAATTTGACCAAATTTAATTCAATCATTAATTTTCCGACCATTTTGATTTTGTTTTATAAGTATAACTTGTAATGTTCACTCAAACGAGTGTAACTGTTAAATAAAAAGGGAGATTAGCGATTTGCCGTATAGAATCAATCATCCGACAGTTTCACTTTGATGTGGGTATTAATGAACTGACAGCATAATGCCTGGAATAATCCTCAAACCTGTTTGATCGTTAATGATTTTAGTTGAATGATAATCTGTACTTAGTAAATTAGGTCATCAATTATAACATACAAGATGTTTGTAATACAGGCTTTCATGGTGGGATCAATTTACCAAGCATATTCCTCCCGAAATAGATTGTGATTTGTGTACGCCTTATCGCTAAATAAGAACTAATTGGTCAGGGGATTAAGGGCTCGGTCACCCGTTACACAGTATTTTTTGTGGGACCTGAGAGCACATCAGACACACCAAATTGCATGCTGAATACGAGAAATGTCCTTCTAATATCAAATAATTTAGTTTTTTTAATCTATAATACAAACTATATAGCAAATTATTTAAAAATTATATTTTTGACATTTAACAGTCCTCGAAGTAAATTTTACCAACCTAATGATATGAAACTTAAAGTGTATGCAGATGGGATGAAAAGCCGACCAACATATGAACATTTTGACATTTCGTATTGAAGATATACTTGAAGACCTAATCTTTTATAAAACGTCATATATCTTAAAAGCCATTGACATGCAGGTGAGAATTATCCAGTTCTCATCTCAACAATGCAGAAATGACTACATATTCCTTTGTTTTTTAAGAACAGATCAGTACCTACACTTTTGTATTCTACTTCAAAGCTCCATAAATGAAAAGGGTGTGCACCCAATGTGAAGTCCCCTGACAGACAAACTGGATTTTTTGTAAAATAATCAATCACAGTCATCTCTGTTTTATTAGTAAGTAGTATGATCTTCTGGACGTTTCAGTGATTTGATGTGGTCAATGTACAGTTTAAATTCATTAGCACGATAACTCCTATTTTCTCGTCGGGATATCGCTGCAAATTTCGCTATATCGTGAATAATTGAAATGTTACTGATTGAAGCCTTTAAACCACAGTTATATTAAGACTTCTGCATAACACCCTTTTGTCACCTTTAAATTACCAACCAAAAGTACTTTGCGCAACATTAGACATCAGTTAATCTCTCGTCTTACTTGGCACCTATACGATGCTTAACCCATTAATCGTGCGTAAAGAATCACATCGGGGGAAAGGGGGAAAAGTCATCCTTTTTCCGACGGAAATCCTGAATAATTAAAATTATTCATGCGATCTTTCTAAGCTGTACCAGTCTTGACATTTTGATTATTTAACTAAAAGCTGAACGTATAAATTAACAAAATACAGAAGCAGAAATCCTTAAAACATGGAAAACAAATTCTTAATGTTTGACCCTTGGTAAAAAAAGTACAATCTATTGCATGTATGTTGTACAAAATGAATGAAAAAAAGGAAACATTTATAGCAAACAGAAATTCCTTGTTTTAGTTCAGTCGCTTAATAAACTAAATACATACAAAGTACTTCATGTTCAAAGTTTAATTAAATTACTCGCTTTGTTTAACAAATAAGCTCAATGCTTTAATGAAGTTTTCAGAAGCTATTCACATGCCCAAATATCTGAGTGGTCTTAGTTATTTTCAGTTTTGAACGTTTACTCTTTGGATCCACTGCAATGCATGCAGGGATAGCACTTATTGGTGAGAGGATCCTTGTCCCATCTGTTCACAAATATATCATACCTATCTCAATATGCAAGAGGTGGCAGGATAATATAAAATTACCATAATATTTGTAAATTTAGAGTGTTTGGTGTCAAATTGGAGCTAATAAGATTCTGCACACGCCCTTTTCAAATTGTCATAACAAGATCAGGTTTTGGTTTAGGATGGGTTACATAATTGCGGACTTTCTTTATTTGACGTGTTTAGTATGAAACAAATCATTCTACCATTGTTAATGTAAATCGAATATTTTTGTTGCTCGCTCATCGGTCAAATAGATCTGAAACATGAAAGTCCCCTTTTTATCTTTCAACAATAAGACAAATATCCGCAACCCGGCTTTCACGCATAGGGTAACAGTAACGCTTAACTAGGCTCCTCCCTGTCATGAATTCCTGTCACCAAATAAATTTGAATTTGATTGACTTAAAATAGTACAAGTAGGGGCATCACATTAAAACATTAACAAGCTGGTGAAGTTCTAACTGAGTTAGAAATACAGTTAAAGAATAAGTTACTACACACTACACATAAGTACATGTATTGCAACATTTCAAAAATAACGTTTTTTGCTCAAAATAAGTAAACACTCAATCGGCTTCTATCAATTCTACATTACGTAACATATGTTAAGATTCTATCCATAAAACAGTTAATACTAGCCTAGTCACAAATGGTGTTCAATTTGGTGGTAAAATACTTAGGCTACGAGAGCTTAAAATGGCGAAAGTCCAAGAAATGGAGAGAGGGTGAGACTTTTCTTTCATAGAATATTCATAAGGCTTCAGTATAGGGGTTGGAAGGGTTTATTTAGCTTAAATAAGGTGTCCAAAATGATGACGTAGAGTGTTGAACAGAAGAAGTGATCAGAAGAAACCGACATGGAAAGAAGACAGAAATATTTCAAAGATTGCGACCTGAAAAAGACTGAAAATCTTCAACTGCAATACTAAGGTCATGCGACTACCGCAAAAATGAACGCCTTTAATCACGTCAAGGACACTACGGCCATCCTCGTGACGTAATAAAAGTGCGGTACTCACGTGAGTACGTGACCTATCATTGCAGTCGAATATTTTCAGTCTCGCAATCTTTCAATATTGCTGTCTTCTTTCCATGTTGCTTTCTTCTTATCACCACTTCTGTAGTGCAACTTTCTCCTGTCACCATTTCCAGGAAACTTAACCCAGGCTAATTATACTCTTTGGCTCCAATACTGAAGCCTTCCTGGTATTCTCTGTACCAAAAGCATCACCCTCCATGCATTATACGATTTCTTGTATATACTTCCGCCATTTTGTAACTTGAGTATGTATACCACCAAATAGAACACCATTTCGTTGTGTTACTAGGGCACATCTTGCCATAATTACGTAATGTAGAATCGGAAAGATTCGATGTGTAGTGTGTGTATTAATACTTCATCATTGTCGACTTATAGAAGTTCTTCTTCATGATGCATTTGTTTGAAGTACGTTGAATAGACCTATGTCTTTGAGCTCTGTAAAATTCCTATTCAATACATCTTACGCGTGGGGTGTGGGTAGATAATAAGTTACTTTACTTTACTATCGGCGAGCGATTAATATGACCAATCAAGTGGATATTTTTGCCCAAAGAATCGCTGTCGGGCAGATTTCAATAGCGTGTAAGCCCGAGTCTGAAGTACATTGACAGCGTCAAGCTTTCAGAAATGTTGCAATATTTGAACAGTAAATATCTATTTACCGGTAACGAATCGTATAATACCCGATCGTGTACTTGCCGAACATCAATCTATCCGATTTCAGAAAGTAAATATACTTTATCAATTCATCATGGTTGAATTTTGTCGAGTAAAACTTCCCCTTTCTCCACCATATTTTGTCTTTATTAATCTTACTAAGAATAACGGTGCTAACTTGACGGTATAAAACAAAATCAGGACAGATCGACTGTTTGTCAATGTTTTATTGAAAATCAAATTAAACTTTTCACAGATTGAAAATGCTGTTGCAATATGTTGTGCATTGAACTGAGTGGAGTTCTACGAATCATAATTCACAACGATAGTTGTTGTGTATGTAGTGTAGATATGGTTGATGGGTGGATGTTGAAATATGGAAATCACATTATTTACTTAAAGATTGAGCCAAACCAACGACTAAGAATAAAGTACGGAATATCATTTTCTAAAATAATAATGTTCCTATAACATTGCTAATGCTTAACATGTGGAAATCGAATCGAATCTGCCTTCAAGCAACCATCAATGCCAAAACCCATTATTCATATTCGCCTAATTCACATATTATATTGCGCACATAAAGTATCCGAACACTCAAATCAAATACATTCTGAAGTGTATGTAGCTGGGAGGAAAAGCCGTCCATCGTTTGAAAAGTTTGACCTTTAGTATTAAAGATACACATTTTTCCCCAAAAGACCTAAATTTTTAAAAGAAATGTATATCTTCAGTACGAAAGGTCAAAATTTTCAA
Organism: Amphiura filiformis; assembly: GCF_039555335.1. Lineage (NCBI taxonomy): Eukaryota > Metazoa > Echinodermata > Ophiuroidea > Amphilepidida > Amphiuridae > Amphiura > Amphiura filiformis. The sequence goes on along the minus strand of NC_092636.1, from coordinate 40,448,975 downwards.
ACGATGGGTGGCTTTTCCTCCAAGCTACATACACTTTCTGTACATACAATTAGATTTATAAAGTTTACTTCGAGGACTGTTAAATATGAAAAGTATTACAAAAATATAAATTTTTAATAATTTGCCATAAAATTTGTATTTTCTCGCGAATTTCAAAGAATCAAAATTATTTGATATCAGAAGGACACTCCTCATATTCAAAATGCAATTTGGTGTGTCTGATGTGCTCTCAGGTCCCACAAAAAATACTGTGCAAACGTTGCTATCCGAATCCTTAATTGGGTGCAACATTATAATTTTTTCTTGTTTCCTTTTGATGAGAGTTGATGTTGATGTATAACATATCAGAAACTAAAGTTGGGCTTCCCTTTCCTTTTTTTTCAATTAGAGAAAGTAGTACACAAATTTTGAGTCGTGACCTTGAATAGAAGAGAGCAGTCCATTTTTTCCAATCTGTTCATCTGTTTGTCTTTATTTAATGCGGCTTGTGTTCGAGAAACGTTTATTGGAAACACTAACAATCTAATTGACCCGAATGTCCAATTGGAACGCCATGATTAATTTAAATTAAGACTAGGTTAGAACCCGTCGATGCGAATCAATCTCGGGTGACTCTATTCATGAATAAGCTCTAAAACAAGGGTAAAAAAAGCGCAGTGATTTATGGTGCGCTACGCACAGGCACAACGACTAGACGTTGATCCACAAGCTTCAGCATACTTTACAGGTTGTCGCTGGCCACTACGGCCCACATCATTCCATAAACTATTTTTAAATAGTTTATGTTGTTAACGCAACAATTCAGGGACTTTGCTGCTACAAGAGCGCACACTCTAGACATTCCACAAATAACCTTCACAACCAGGATCAGCTCTCCGAGTTTCGTACGGGTTACAACGAGACAATTAACAGTAAGTTCCTTGCCCAAGGGAATTTCAAGCTAACTCAATTTTCCACGAGAGCGTATACTAGGAACCGCCAGGGTTCGAACACGCAACCTCTCTCTCACCATAGTCAAACGCCATTTCGATCGAGCTAACTTGACTGCTTCAAGTGGTCCAAAATGAGGGCAATCTCCCCCGTCTCTGTCAATACTTCGTTAGACAATACAAAGAGACACTTGGGGGTATAGATGCTGTGTTGATGCTCTAATGATTTCACACTAGCTAAAATAATTCATCAGCTAGTTGTTTTAAAGCTTCTTCAGAATAGAGAAACTTTAGTCTATACACAATATCCGTGATCAAATTTAAACGGTTGTAAAACCTTACACCGTCAAATTGGGAGAGTAGGTAAGATGTGCCCACCATGTTCACTTGCTTTATGTAATATAGTTAGAAACTATAAACTATTGATAGTTTACAAATATCAATATTTTTAGTTTTTGGATTATTAAAGTTCCGAGGCTTTAAAGCTACAGAAACAAGACCTTAATCATGATCATGGAAATATTAACCTAGATATTATTTACATATGTGAACATAGTGCTTTGAATATACCGGTATTGAATTATAGCAGACTTAACAGAAAATTCAATCTATCATAACATTGTATATGATATAAAACATAGTGAACAAACAGGCATTGCTGTGTGATACGCAGTGGGAGGAAATTTGGTTTACATTAGCAACGAGACGTTTTATACATATATTGCTTGTAATGCAAGTCCCATTTTAACATCAAGAAAATCGATAAAATTCAGTGGCGTAGCGTGGGTCATCATATTGGGGGGCACCGACCATAATGGGAGGACCGGGTCTGATTGGAGGGGCACAAGCCATTTTGTTGGTAATTTTCCTATGGGATTTTCTAAATTTTGAGATCGATTGGGGGCCACGTGCACACCCCCGTTCCCCCCTCCCCATGACGCTACGCCACTGATAAAATTGATGACCAAACATCAGATTTATTTATTCGCCGTAGTAGTGACGTAATAAAAGGATTATCTACCATAGCAATAGATGAATACGACTTTTTAATATATCGCCCTGCACTACAAGCAGGTTTAGTTCTTTTCAATAATATTGAAGAGAAATATTATTTTGTATCCAGTCCTATTGATCAATCAAATTGATCGTGTATGGGCCGCATTTGACATCAATGGTTTAATGCATAGGTACCGCATGAACGTTGTAGTGCAGTGCGATATATTCAACAATAATTGTATTCATCTGTTGCTATGGTAGTTAATCCTTACGTCACTTATACGGCGAATAGAATGCACACAAGTAGACAAGAAGAAGAAGAAAAAGAAGAAGATATGAAAAAGAGGAAGCAAAATAGTAAAAGAATATTCAGTATTATAACATAATTTTTCACTCACGTGTCATCCTCTGAAAATATTATCAATATTTAATATTAAAAGTATACTTAAAAATGTGAAAGTAGTGAAATCAAACTTACCATTAAGAATTCAATCAATAATTTCAACTGTTAATTTAAAACACTGTCAACGTCTACATCTGTCACCTATACAATCTATCCAACTGTCACTCCACAAGACCAAAACACTTGTTACGTTGATGTTAGGTTATTAAAGTCCCGTCTAAGACTGCAAAGTGACTTAGTTGTACCGCGATTTTTAAGTGTCACAACGATTCACACTGATTGACCGGTAAAGCGCAATCGCAACGAGTCTCCGCCTCTTTCATACTGGGTAACGTACTTTGCGACTGCCATGAAGTATAGGGCGTAAAGTAAGTCCAATTGATTATTTCTTTGACAGTGCCACCTGGTGTCGGTGAAAAAGTTGAATATATCGATAGCACATGAAAGATGCTGTTCCACATTTGATTAATTATTACACGATGGATACCAAAAACGAACGAACACGTGAGTAGCTTTAGCGTGAAAGCTAGTGCATATAAAGCAATAGCAGAAATAGCACCTTTTGGGCTCGCAGGTACGTGATAGCGTTATGACCTTAAGAGTGGGTATATCAAAAGTAGACGTGTCGGAAAAAAGCACTTTGTACCATGTTGACTTAAAAACAATTGACAAATTTTATGTCACAGTGTTCCAGTAGCATACGCACTACTGTGTTGTAATTTTAGTACTCTATATCCCTCTTCCTTTATACATGGGGTACATATAGGTATGCGTAGGGGTGTATGCTCCTGTGCGAGAATTCTTGTGGGGTACTGTAGTTGCAGCAATAGCTTGAGGGGTACACTTTCTTTGTGGTGTATAAAACATGGTTCTCACAAAGAAAATAGCTTGTAGGGCCCACAAGGTATGAAACTCGCAGAAATGCTATTTGTAGAGGTACCTCATAATTCATGATTTTCTTATTCCCAACCCCAAATATCAGTAATAACTGTCAGGAAAGGTTTCTGTCCATTTCAAAGGTAAAGTGAAAGAAACCACCATGTTGACTTAAACAATTGACAAATTTTATGTCACATTGTTCCATTAGCATACGCACCACTGTGTTGTAATTTTAGTCTCCTTTATCCCGCCTCCTTTATACATGGGGTGTATATAGGGGTGCGTAGGGGTGTGTATGTGTGTGTGTTCCTGTGCGACAATTCATGTGGGGTACTGTGTAAGTTGCAGCAATAGTTTGTGGGGTACAATTTCTTTGTGGTGTATAAAACATGATTCTCACAAAGACATAACTTATAGGGCTCACAAGGTATGAAACTCGCAGAAATGCTATTTGTAGAGGTGCCTCATAATTTGATTTTCGTATTCCCAACCCCAAATATCAGTAATAACTGTCAGGAAGGGTTTCTGTCCATTTCAAAGGTAAAGTGAAAGAAACCACCATGTTGACTTAAACAATTGACCAATTTTATGTCACATTGTTCCATTAGCATACGCACCACTGTGTTGTAATTTTAGTGCTCTCTATTCCTCCTCCTTTGTACATGGGGTGTATATAGGGGTGCGTAGGGGTGTGGGGGTGTGTGTGTGCTCCTGTGCGAGAATTCCTGTGGGGTACTGTGTACGTTGCAGCATTAGTTTGCGGGGTACAATTCCTTTGTGGTGTATAAAACATGGTACTCACAAAGAAAATAGCTTATAGGGCCCCACAAGGTATGAAACTCGCAGAAATGCTATTTTAGAAGTACCTCATAATTTGATTTTCTTATTCTCAACCCTCAAATATCAGTAATAACTGTCAGGAAGGGTTTCTGTCCATTTCAAAGGTAAAGAAAAAGAACCCCCACTGGCAGCTATGAAGCGTGGATTTCTATGGGAGACTTCGAATTAATGTCGAAATTGCTCAAGATTGCTCTGTTAAGAATCGGATAACAACGTTAGCACAGTATTTTTATGGGACCTGAGAACCCGGGCTGAGAACATCAAATTGCATTCTGAATGCGAGGAATGTCTTTCTGATATCAAATGATTTTTGATTTTTTGAAATTCGTGATATTTTATGGCAAGTTATTAAAAATTGATATTTTTTATAAAGATTACTTCGAGGACTGTTAAATATCAAAAATATCAATTTTTAATCATTTGCCATAAAATTTGTATTATATCGTAAATTTTAAAAAAATCAAAATTATTTGATATCAAGACATTCCTCGTATTCAGAATGCAATTTGATGCGTCTAATGTGCTCTCATGTTCCACAAAAAAACATTATGAAAACGTTGCTATCCGATCCCTTAAACCTACATACATAATGATTTTCGTGGATTCCTTGCATTTAAATGTAAGTTGGAACATATATAAATATTACAAACATAGGATAAAATCAGGTTTTAAAAAATACCACACAATTTCACATTGTAAGATCGTACAGTATGGCTTTAAAGAGATAAAATGCTAAATAAAATCATCATTCAAATTCTAGCAGTGAAGCAGTGGAATGGTTTGTCAATTTATGGCATTTGAGTGGGTTTTGATTAATTCGACATTTAGTGTATATATGTGTATCTACATGCAGCTTAAGTGAAAAATTGGTTAAGTGCTTTTATGTCTACTGTCTCTGAAATGACAACCGCTAGTTCATTATAAAATAACAAACCCAAAGAAAGATGACAAGACTTTGAACGTCGTGGCCGAATATTTCGATGACTATAAAACATCTACATTGTTGACATTTTTGTAAGCTTTAAACAAGTACAAACATTACCAAAAGACTCTTTGGTCATCGATAACTCTCATGGTGTAATCAAGAACAGAGAGTAGTGTCGCCTCGGTGCTTTTAGAACCACGATACGCTGGCTGGAGCGGCTCACACAGATTGCATGCACTGATATTCCTAGAAACCTGTGTTAAAATTATTTCTCATAATTAATTTTCCACACAGTCTAACTTTATTTCTCCATCAACTTTAAAGATATTTAACATTATCAAGTCACAATTAGAACGCGCACAGTCCGTAACAAACCCAGATGGTTCACCAAGTATGTGCAACACGCTCGGCATCAAAAGCGGCACTGCAGAATAAAACTTTCACTGGTACATATCACCTACATTGAAGCTTAGCGTGAAGTTAGGAACAGATGAAGTAAATATATTATGAGATGTCCTTCTAAACATTTGATTTAATAAACCCCTTGTCCACTTGGTTGCTCTACGCTACTCATTTTCTTGAAGATCGTGAACGCTTTCCTGTCCCCTGATTGCTTCCTTTCTGATCTTCTTAAGCCTACCATAAATCATGTCATTAAAGGTTCCTCCATTGATATGTGCAGCAGTTGAGTAACTACCGGTCTGTCTCTTTAATTTGCTTTTACTTGGCAAGTTATAATCGAGAAGGTCGTCTTTAGTGGTTTCCGGTTGTGTCAATTCATGCAATCTGTATGAGGCGCTCCATTCAGCTTATCGAAGTGCTCACATCACTGTGTCGGCACTTCTGTCCGTTCATAATTCCATCATGAGAGCTATCAATGACAAAAAAATGTCTTTTGGTATTAAATGCTTGAATCTACCGCTGCATTTGAAACAGTGCATGATGATAACCTCTTGCTGCAGTTGAGTCAAAATTTTGAGCTCACCTACTCTCCAACTGGTTCAAGGTCTTATCGTTGTGGTATGACTAGTCAGGTGTTTCTCACTCAGACTGTTCAGCTGCTGCATTTGGTTCCACATGGCTCTGTTATAAGACCCCAATCTCTTACTACACCCACCCTATATTGGTTAGATCATCTGTCGTCACAGTCTCCAATTTCACCTTTACGTTGATGATGTTCAGTTATTCGTTGTTTTTGAGCCTGACTTACATGTGATGCGTCCTGCTTGCTCTTTAAACATATCAATTGCGCGGAAATTAACGAGTTGAATTATTTCGTTACCGGTAACAAGCTGAAGCTGAACATCGCTAAGAACAAGCTCTTTATTCTTCGACCGCTGTCCATAACAAAACTGTGCAGAAGCACATCCTTCTCTCTGATGGTCATGACATATCACCCAGTCCGTCAATCAGAAACCTTGAGGTGACTTGGACCATGATATGAAGATAATAAATAATATGGAAATTTATAAGGCGCACAAAACAAAGGGTCTCCTACCAACCCTAATTTCTAGTGTCTGTGCTTTGTTGTACCTTTTTTCTAATTTGATGCTTCTTTTTCTAGCGATTTGCATCCTTTGGCAATTATGGCGCCTATATAAACCCATTGTTTATTATTATCATTCCGCCGCCACGGCCAACATAGTCTTGTACAGAAACCGGTATATGATTTATTTTGCACACTGTATTACTATTGGTGTGTGCTGCACGTAACTATCATACATTTTTTTACCTACTGTTTTTAGTATTGCGACGGTTTGGTTCAACTTTTACAACTTTTTGTTCGAGATCTTTTCCTGTAAAAATGAAAGAGATCTCACATCTCAAATTAAAGTTCATAAAGTAACTTATAATGATTTACTTTTTCTCAGAAGAGCTTCTCGTAGTTGTTATTATCCCCTTCAGAATAATTTTGTTCGCACGTAATTATCGAGCCATTTTTCCTATCTCTCATTTCTGAAAGATACGGCGACCTCCGAGACCTACACACCTTCCCAACACGGCACTCTTCCGTTCCCCGCCCCGTCATGAAACACTTTATAGTGTATCTAACATCCGGCTTTCTTTTCTCAAAATAATTAGAAAACCAAGCACCTAATATTGGAGAACTTTTTGACCAGTTGATATTTTCTTTATCTAAGAAAAAAGGGTTTTCAGAAACTAGTGATCAGCCATTACCACATCCGTTTTGAGTGAGACTTGCGCTTAAACAAATCCAATCTGCAGAAAGCCTAGCTTATGATGAGACGCCCAAATGGTAATACGCAGTTGATAACCTTCAAATATACCCACACAAATGTTTGCGCTTTTATATCATTCTAAGGTTTTATCATCAACTTGTTATTAGGCAATGGACTTCCTGACGGAATCAACCTGGTGAACTACTGTAGTTCAATAGGGCACTTCTAATACTGCTTCATCATGGACATCCGTCTTCTTACAGTTTCAGTTTAGTTCGTCTTACATACTATTTGTTTACTTAGTTTGTTACATGATACCTTTGATATTATCAGATATATCATGTACGAAATCAGTCAATGGTTAATACAGATGCTTGATTTTGTCTTTTCATCGCTTTTTTCATCTTATTTTATTTTTAAAAGTTTTTATGAGCTCTTGAATTTCTTGCAGCTTGTTTGTTGTTTTAATGAAGATGTTATACGCAAAGATTACCGACTCAAAATTGCATCCTGTAACGCTATACGCCGTCAAAGTTATATAACAATCGGATTAACTAACATAGCAATAGGTGTAAACAAGTTTTGAATATACAGCGCTGCACTGGTACGTTCACGCGGTACCTTTGCAGTGAAGCATATCATGCTGATCACTCGCACCTGTAAAATTTAGTATCTTTGAAAAGACCGGTATTGTATTCAATCTTTTGATTCCAGACATACATAGGTGATGAGTACAACCTGCTTGTAGTGCAGCGCGATATATTCAAAATTGTTTTCACCTATTGCTATGGTAGTTAATCCGATTATTACGTCACTTCGCCAGCGTATGGTAAATCCGTAAGCTACGGAAAATTCAGCAGATCGATATCCATGTATTGATACACACATTGAGGCCAGTCGACTGCATATCCGTCTTTACACGCTTTTCAATACGGAATAAATGCTAACCTCTCGTGACATCATCCAAGCAGCAAAGTTCATTTCCCATTGAAAAGCGTGTAAAGACGGATATGCAGTTTACCGTTCTGCATTGGACGATATAGATGCTGGAATCAAATTGCGATTTTCTATGTTTACCTTTCTTCGGCCCGAAATTAAAAGTGATCTCATAGTTATCTTTTAATCGCACATTATTGCTTTAAGTTACCTCTATGAGCGACACACAAACATAACACTGTTGGTACGCTTTGATGTTACCGGAGGCAGTCAAAAATTTGACGTCGCGTTTACCACGTAAACACAAAATTATGACAAATAATTCCAAAAGTATATTTGTGACGTGTCATGTCAAAAGGAGACACTTTTGGGCAGGTTATCAATTTTGAGGTTTTTACATATCTTAAATATAGAGATATTTTCTCCACAACACCGTTTTCCCCACTGAAATCGGACATTCCTAAGCGACTATATTGAGTTCGTAAGTTATAGTATTATAAAATTGGAAATTGAGATATCGGCATTTAAAAATATTATTGACAATGTTGAGAGTAGGAATTTCCTTGAAAAATGTCTGTAAAATACAAGATGCCAGTTATATTCCGGTCTGAAACTATCAGACAATATGTTTAACATTAATAGCATCACAAATTCGCAAAAATTGTGAAAAAAAAATCGCCTCCGTGGAGATTCTTGGCTATTTCTCCATTTATGATCCTGCCCAAAAGTGTCTCCTTTTGACATGACACGTCACATTTATGTTATCAAGCAATATGTTACTAGTCTAAATCAGTTGGGGTGTGATTATACACACACATTATAGTGTTTCACTCTTTGGGGGGGGGGGGGCTACGGTATGTTAAAATTGGCGTACTTGTAACATTGGCTTAGTGGTTGGCTCCCTTACCTGTCAAGCAGTATTCCCGAGTTCTAGACCGGGTATTGGCAGATTTTTCCCCATTCATTTTTAATCCAATTTTTTTTAAACTGAAAATGTTTACATTGTACTGGGAAATATATTTTGGGAAATACGGAAACGGGAAATATGCACATCAGGGAAAAATATTGCGTCCAACGTCCAGACATTGTTGCCACCACATTGTCTGTTTCTGCTTACGATATTGCCTGTTGCCTCATTAAAATGACATTTACAACCATCGTCTGGAATATTTTAATATCCCTTTGATGCAAGTAATCCTATGTTCTTTCCCTTTGCTGGCGATATGCAAACTATCGTTTAGTTGTTTAATTAATAAAAACACATTCATTTTGCTTACCATATTCTTTCCTTTGGCGTGTTCGGGTGTTCACGTAATAATCAAGATTTTTTATAAAATAAAATTGATCAACCTTATAATTAGAGGTCTATTGCCATTTCGTCAAATACCATTTCGTCTAATTCCCATTTAGTCTATATTCAATTGGTCTATTACCAGAAAGGCTAGTTGCCACGTAGTCTAATAATCATATAGTCTAATGTCCATTTAGTCTAATATTGTTTGGTCTAATAACCGGTATGTCTACTAACCATATAGTCTAATAACCATTTGGTCTAATATTTCTTTAATAACCATTTGGTCTAATACCTATTTGGTCTAATAACCGTTAGGTCTAGTACTCGTATGGTCTAATAACCAGTTAGTCTAATACCATTTCGTCTATTTATTAATAAACTAAATGCTTGTAAGACTAAATGGTTTGTAGACCAAATGAGTATTAGACCAAATGGCTATTAGACCTATTAGATATAGACCAAATGGGTATTAGACTAAATGGTTGTTAGACTAAATGGTTTTAGACTTATTGGTTATTAGACTAAATGGTTATCGGACCAAATGGTTATCGGACCAAATTGTTAAATGATTAAGGGACGTAGTGGATATAGACCAAATGGGTTTAGATGAAATGGATGTAGACGAAATGGATATTAGACCAAATGGCATTAGACCAAATGGCAAATTCCCTAATTAGATACAATAATTCTTTTAACAAGGATATAAATGTTGCGACTTCATGATCGGCTTAATTATAAATATATAACAGTTTCTCAATATTACTCGATATGTCATTCTATATATTGCAGTAAATTTCGGCCTCTTATTACTTGCCATATTTCGACAGGAAATGAAATTGACCAAATTAATAAGTTTTGCAAAACTGACAACCGATATGTAATTTGCAGATTAAGTTAGATTAAATTTTATAAATCGCGTATCGATTGACCAATTTTGTCAATTTAATCTTAGCAAAGAAGACCATAAATCCATTTTGTAATAACATGATTTTATTTTTATTATACTCCTCAACAAAAGTTTGGAAAGTATTGTCAAGCATCTATATCTCATAAATTGTTACATATCAATTCTCCTTTACAATGACACCACATTGTTCCACGGATAAGTACACGTCTTGTGAATGTAGTGGGTCTCAACAGAATGTTGTCCTATGTATCTATGTTGACCTAGGTTTCTTGGTGTAAGTGGGGATGAGGCTGTGGATCATGAAGTATCCCATAGCTTTATCCAACATATTAAAGGTAAAAGGAGGGGCAAAATTACGAAGTCGTCTTATTGAACAGCCACAAGAATGACTGTACCGGTACAAATGCGCAATTTGCAATTTTATTTTGGCTTATTTCCCGCCCCTTCGCTCGGTACGCCACATTTCTACAAATATTATCTTTCGTGTGTTCCATTCAATTTTGCTTGCTTGTCTATTACAATATGCACATAATATTAGGTTTTCCGATGACTTGGGCATAAACATACCCCAACGAAAAAGAGGACCTAATCCATGGGGGGGCACATCGAAAAATTTTGGTGGGTATGTTCCCCGGAATTTTGAGGAGGTGGGTCTTTGGGAACTGACGGCATACCGATAAAAGGGGGTCTTTTGGAGCTGTGAACAAGTAAAATGGGGACTTTTGGAGCTGCGAAATGATCAAAATCAAGGGTCTTTCGGAGCTTTATTTTGGTCAAATATAGGGGGTCTTTCGGAGCTCTATTTTGGTCAAATATAGGGGGTCTTTCGGAGCTGCGAAATCCAAAAAGGGGGGTTTTTCCGGGGGAGCATACCCGTATGGTCATATGTGTTGAGTGCCCCCCGGGGGGACCTAATACATGACAAAGACCTAGGCATGGTCTTCAAACCCTATATAAGTCCTTTGGGAATATCGTAAACAGGGTCTTATGTCCTGCTACGCGCTCTATTAATAAGCGTGTAGCTAAAGGTTACGTCTTGCGGTAGGATTTAATGGTGTGTCCCCTTTGAAGAAGAAATTTGTTGTTTGATTTTTCTTTATTGGTTAAAGGAATGGACAGTTCAAAAAAGGTTGTCCAGAGTGGTGCGTTGACCTTGTGTTGTTTGGTATTACCAGGCCTGTCAGTGTCAACACATCGACAAAATGGACACGGACGTAATCATGCTAATCCTACCGGATATGATATGTGTGTTTGAGTGTGATACAGAACAAAACAGCCCTAAAGTTTTTAAGAAACCCATCATTAACTTGGGCTAGGTACCTTGTAAAATAGATATCTCCAAATCCCAAATCTCAGACCACCTGAGCACGAGGATAAGAACACAGATTATCCCTGTCATTTATTTTTTTCTGCGATATTTGATATGGTCCATTTTGTGATCGCTTTCATACTTTCATATAGACTATCAATGCCTGAAGAGTGAAGTTGCGGGTGATTTATTATTATATAAAATATTGCATTTTGAATTTTGGCCTTTTCAATCGGGCAATACGCTAGTCACGGCCCTGCACTTCTTATATCGCCTTGATAAGAGTTCAACTCCTGTCATCAACAGAGGGCAGTAAACCCGTGGTAAAGAAAGTCCCAATGTCTGATGAACCGCGCTAATAAGCTGGTCAGTAACCATACAAAATGCTTGTTTATGGCAAAAATTTACAAGTAACTTTCACAAATTTCTAGATACAGTTGCTAGAAGGTCGTGTGATGAAATCCAACCATTTGTTAACTATTTCTTTCTTGAAAGAGCAAAAATAATTCCTCATGAATATATATTGTCATCATGTTGATGACATCATAGTCTCTCGCATTTTGTTCATTTTGAATTTTTGAAACATTTAACGCTCAAAAGGCACACAAAATCAAGCAGAAATATTTTTCTTTATTTCACCTGACTTTCCTTGCCGAGATTCTAGCATCAGAGTAATCTCATTTTCAAGATACAGCATTTATAAGTGTTATCTATCTCTTCTGTATAAATTCTTATAATTTGTATTATGCACACAAATAATGATGTCCATTTGTGCTGTATTTTTGTTAGTTTTTCATATCCGATTTTAATGATAAAACATATTCCCTACAGAAAAAACGAAATAGTGAAACATTTGTAACATTCTCCATGAACTTGACCGTTTATGTTTGGATTGTGAGGTAATTAACGTGTGTAATGAGATTTTCTCTTCCTGAATCTGACTAGCAATATATTATTTTTCATCACGATTTCGCATCAAATTCATACATTTCTGGGTCAAAAAGCATATAAAACATTTTGAAATATTAAAACTTGGTTTATAAATAAACTAATAAAATAATTTTGAGTTGATCGCTTTTTATGATTTTCAAGGCAATATACATAAATGATGATTCTGCATGTACATATTTTTCACTTCAGTAAGTCTAAAATAAAAATCACACTTGGTTTTGTCTCACCTCCGAATTTATCTTTTCAGCTTGTTTTTTTAATCTTTAAATGTTATACAGGCTGTATCAAAATGATTGGTACCCACCAATTATGATTTTATTGAAAACATGTGACTCTTCTAAATGCAACATTGCATACTCTTGAAATGTCCAGAATGTATAGTTTATGACTTGTTATACAATTTATCTACAGATTGGATATGGATCTTATGTTGAATTTTGATGTGTCAGACTTATCCATTATCAATGAAAACTGATGGGTACCAATCATTTTGATACGGCTTGTACAGTTAAAGAATATAGCACAAATCAATGATCCAGCGCCCACTCAATATGATATTACCAATATTTCGATGCATAATGATACAAAAACACCGTCAAAAACCGTGCGATATTTTTACAGCCAGCTCTAATTCAAACCATCAAAACAATTCATGCATCGAATTACAATGAATTCAGCTCATTTGCCTTCGGGACTATCATATTTTTAAAACGTGTGTTAAGAATTATTCCACCTCACATTGTCAAAATTTTCACTCGTGCTTAGCTCTGTACACATATTGTGTATCTAATTCAAAGATGTTGTTACAATAAAAAAAAATGATACAATTGATTTAAAAGGCAATTTTTCAAAAGCCATTTCATATTCCTTATTCCACGCATTATAACATATTATCTATACTATGCCTAAACTACTCTCATATTTCTTATAAACACCCATATAATCAGTTAGGGAATAAAACAAGTGCGTTGAACTTCACAATTATGAAAATGCAAGACTAAAATAAGAAACGATACGTGAAAAGTGAAAAAGAAAACATTTATTATGTGGGAGTATTTTGTGATTAGAATTGGTTATTTTATATGATATTAACTTTAAATAAGAATTGTGTTTGGGGATCACCATATTGTTAGCTTGTGTAATGATTAGTAGTTCACTTAGTAGGTCACCCGTGACACATTGGGGAACTAACCCTTCACGACAATTACAGTAAGCCAAAGAATGAAGGTACCAGTTATGCTCACCTCCTGTATATCCTATAAAACAAAGACAGGGGGAACCAGCAACCAATAGCTCGAATTTAAGACCTCATTCGTTGAATTTAAGATATCATTCGTTGAAATTATTCAAGAGATAAAGACACAAAAGTCCAAAAAGTTACGGAAGGTGCCAATTTAAAAGTTTGCTTCATTGCATGCCCTACTGCATTGTACACAAAGCGTTCGCGAACAAGAGAACTAGCGCCGTGCTTCCGTTGATTAGCACATTATAACAAGCGTCGTACTTTCATTGATTAGAACACAAAAGTGCAACTTTTGAATTCGTTTCTTTATTCTGTTTTAGATCACCGTTTCTTTAATTTTCAACCAACTTCAACAAAATAAGGTCTTAAATCAGAGATAATGAGTGCAGGTATTGGCTGCTTGTTTTAATTTTGACATATTTGTCTTTATTTAGGAAATACAGGGGTGAACACAACTAGTACCTTCATTCTTTGGCTTACTCTATATGAGTACCACGAGTCTTTGTAAATTCATAATCCATTACAGTTTGGCTTTCGTTATTATTTTGTTCTTCTTTCTGAAGCTATTCTGTATTTTGGCTCTCTTTTAATTGAGCACATAATTGGCACATATTACCTCTATTTACAACCCTTTTACTGATGGAACCAAGTTAAGTTCACTTAGAACTAATTGGAACAAAATGTTTGTCACTACAAAGGTAAACTTCTCCGTAATCCACTTGCCCATTGTGAATACCAGCTTTCAGATTTTTACTCAGGGTTTCATGATCAATAAACTGTAGATTCCAAATCAGAAATTATAATTATGCAAAATACGCATTTCGAGAAATCGAATTTGAAAATTTAGCGATTTTCATTTGCTGCATACTCTTGATAAAACATTATATTATTGTCGATTAAAACCTGCTTAGGTAATAGAAACAAATTAGTGCGATCTTTCGATTGACCATCGATGCTTGGTCAATCCTTGTTATTTATGAAATTAATTGATTGACCATTATTAATATTGATAACATAATAAATCTTTGCCTGTATTGACATTAAAAAGTATAAATTTAGCATTAATTCTGATTAATTAGTCGTTAGTTCATTAATTACAAACATCGAAGCAGCATCGACGGTCGATCTAAAGATCGAACAAATTTGTTTCTGATGTCTTAACAGTAATGCAAATACCTTTTCAATGTAATTCACTTATCACTATCAGAGCTTAACTTATTCTGCCAAAAATAAATATTAAATAAAATACGTCGTGCAAATACATCATTATGTGAAACCGTTGCGCAAATACGTCACTATGAGAAAAGGACAAAAGAGCCCAATCAACAAGTCCTCCTGCAGACTTTGATGAACTCCAAGGACACATACTTGCACAATAAGTTGACATCACCAGGCAGGACGTCTCTCATAAGACCGGGTGTGAATGCCATGTTGAGGAGAGGTGATATCTACATACAGAGGAATGGTGGTCATGCCCTAGTGGCCAAGTGGAAGACTAAGACAGTCAATTACTTTAAAGTAAGTGGTTAAATATGTGATTTTCTTGTTGCTCCCAAAAATAGTCCATATTGATGGTCACCAGTGACTTTACAGTTATGGAAGGATAAGATGTCGATCCAGCTGTTAACTATAGCATTTTGACCAAATACTTCATACTTTTTTAACTAGTGGCAATTTTTGAAACTGTATACTTTATTTTGATACACCCTGTATAGCACTTTCATCTATTTCCTGCACCTTTAGTGTTTTCAGCGCCGCGCTTGCTCCATGGATGTGATAATACTCGGTCAACGAGGGATGAAAAGCCGTCCATCATTTGAAAAATTTTAAGGAATCGGATATCAACGTTTGCATAGTATTGAAGATATATACATTTCCTCCAAAAGGCCTAAAAATATTAGTTTGAATAATTTGCCATAAAGTTTGTATTATAGCGCGAATTTAAAAAAAATCAAAATTATTTGATATCAGCAGGACATTCCTCGTATTCATAATGCAATTTGGCGTGTCTGGCGTGCTCTTAGGTCACACACAAAAATACTGTGCAAACATTGATATCCGATTCCTTAAATTGATTGAAAATTACCAATTAAAATATTACCTAACCTCAAAACCCAATTTGCAAGATTCTTCCTGTATCGTGTTCATAATTTTGGAAAGGAAATTCTAAGCTAATGTAAGTAATGTCCATATCAGCTTGTACTTTTAGCCGTCAGCATTATTTGATTTGGGGTAAAAAGAATAAGAACATTGTTTGCCAATATCGATCATCTCTGGGTAGTGTACTTTCAAGAATTGCTAATATAACTGTAATAAAAATAAAAACAATAATTTCAAGACTTTATAAGGCGAAACAACTAGTAACAGAGATGCCACTAGTTCTTGAATATTAATAGTTATTGGTAAGCAAACCTATAATACTGATATCGACGTATTATTTTATTTATTTTAATGACTGAATTTGACACTGCATTGAACTGATAAACTGACACTTTTAAGTTTAAGTTTAAGTTTTTAAGTTTTCACATAAAGAGACATATCATTTTATTTAAAGATATTTTTTATTTGTAATTTAAGTTTAAGTTCCTTTAATCTATTAGACTGAAAAGATAGCAATCGCTGTTGTTCATATATTACATGTTGCATTCACATCTTTCATCGTCATAATTCAAATCGTATTACAAAATGTTCCAAATTAGGTGTCGGAGATGCAAAATTCAATCGGTAATTTTTCCGCCAACTGAATGCCAATTTTGTTCAAATCCGACTGTGGCAGCAAATATAAAGATATGGCTTTAAGGCCGTACTACACCCATATATTGGTTTGATTGGTCTAAAAAAATATTTTTTCATTTATAGCTAGGCGATATATACACGGATCATGTGAAATAAAAATAATTATGAAAAAACTTTGTAAAAGTGTGTCTTTTCATCCATTTGTCTTAAAGTTGACTGGTTGGTAAGGACGCTTATTTTTTTAGCGATCCACTTTTTACGTCTGTGACAGGCGGCGTAGGAAGCGCAACACGTGACGTACGAGGCTGGCGAAGATACACTGACAGCCCCATTCAATATACACGGTTAGCAATTACAAATAGAAAATTATCATACTTGCAGTGGGGTACTTTGTCGTACCCCGACGGTTTTAGAGTAAGATAATTTTGCTTTGACACCACATAACAAATTTAGAATTCTTTGTGACGATTTCATGATTATGTGTTAAATCTAATGGCGACCTCAAAATTGGCGATATCGCTTCCATCACCGCCTGGTCTGTGATGTCAACGGATGTCACTCTCCATAGGGATGGGCGATACCAGCTTTTGTCGATTGTCAATCTAGAGCAGTCAGGGGGTGGCGGCCGAATTTTTAGAAAAAATAAAATAAAATTTTAAAAAAATGGCCGCGGAGCGCGCTTGCGCGACGCAGGAGGTTGTCTGATGGAGGATGTTCCCCCCTCAGAAATAAGAAACTGGTGCAAAATGAAGATCTAATTGATGCGATTTGGTGGACAATTTTGGCGCTATTACTCACGGTGTAAAATTGTAGTTTGGCGGCCGAATATTTGTGAAATGTGCGGTTCATGAAGCCTTTCTTGGACAAGTTTCCCTATTGTCGTAGGCCTATAAATTGTTTTAAACATAAATCGGCGAAAGAAGAAGCGAAAATGGCCACTTGTATATCGATTACGCAGGGGAGTGTAAAATGAAGAAAATTGAAGTGTTTTGGTGGACCATTTTGGTACTAGTGTGTAAAATTGTAGTTTGAAAAAGCCGCGAATTTGTTAAATGATGGTCTATGAAACCTTCCTTGGACAAGTTTTCCCTGTAAGCCTATACCGCAAATTGTGTTAACATAGGGCTTAAATTTGCAAATGTTGGAAGAAGAGCGAAAATGATCATATGTTTATCCACTACGCAAGGGTTAGTCTGAGGAGTTTGAAAAATTTGCAAGATGAAGGTCGAATTGAAGCCATTCGGTGCATTGTTTTTACACTGTACTACTATTTGAATCAATTGCTTTAAACAGAAAAAAGGGCCCGAACTCAATTTGCAAAACTTGAGATTGGCAATTACTAAAGCATGCATAAATCGATGAAGTCGGTATGGAGTCCGTCTTAATACTGACTTTGGTGGCAAAATGTGAGGGCCCTGCATATCGGCGGACCCGCAGTAATTTTCACATGCTTTTAGGACGAGGACCCGCCTTCAAGCAATACCTAAAATAATCGCAGGCCTATATAGGACCTACTTCCAATCGTCCTGACTGTGCGATTATTTAGACATCGGCCTACTCAATTACTCAGCCCACTGAATCCGCGCCTTAAATGAGTCAATGTGTATGTTGGGGGAGGGGAGGGGGTACTGAGGCCTACCACATTTAATAACGAACTTGCTTACTCTTTGTGGGATTTCGAATCGCAACACAGGTAATAATAAAAACAGTAGCAAACTTCACTTTACTAACAAGATACAACAACTTTACAACTTTCTTTTTAATTAATGAAACAAAGCTTATTTTTGACTCAAAGTTTAATTTTAAGATGCTAGCCGAAGTCAATAACTTTTTGCACATTCTTCGGGTTCCTTTGTTTCCACTCTTGTTAAAAGAAGACATAAAACCTGATGATCAGCTGACTCTTTCTGTTGACAATTTAAGTTTAAAACATTATTAACACAATTTGTGTGTTGATTGTAAACAAAACCAATAGGCCTACAATTGGCTAGTTTCAAATCTTTCGTAACATATTTTAAACCGTGTTTTTGTACTGAAAATGTTTAGTAAAAGATTTGCAATTACTTTGATTGGGATCGAACATTGCCACTTTACAATGCTCAAGGTCACCAAAACTCAGATGTGTGAAAAATCCTTTTTGTTAAAAATTATATGAAATCATCCCTCAGCGTAAACTAGTTTCTATACACTTCTAAATGTGAATGATACGGTAGGTAGCTGAAAAGTGTTTTGTGACTTTACATGTACGTACATTAGGAAAACAATTGTTATTTAGGCCGTGTAAAATTAATATTTTGGTTCTCGTCCCCTCCCTCCTCAATTTCTGGGATTTGTCAGATTTTTTATATTTTTTTAGATTCTTCAATTTTTTTAGACTTTGGAATGATTTATGAAATCTTCATATAAATAAGTTTATTAGAGAACAAGCATCACTTCCAAGTCTTTTTGTGGTACTCTAGGGGTTTATCCTCAGAATCTCACATTTGAAAAGAAAAAAAGGGCCTCATCGTTTCCTCGAGCACTTTTTAAGAAGACCGAAAACTACTGACAATGCTAATTTTACATTGGAAAAAAAAAAAAAAACACCTCCCTCCCTCATCCATTCATGAAAATCCTCTGGACGAGAACCAAAACATTAATTTTATACGGCCTTAAAGCACCGTAACATTTTTCAAAATCGGGATTTTTACCGTAATAAATATAACATAACAAACACACCCTGAAATGTTTTATCGTGTAGGCCTACATGCCCCGCCAATACCCGCCATGATGTGCTGCGGAGTGCATATCCCATAGACAATCCATTGGATTATTCAAAACACTGTACAATGTAGGCCTAGGCCTAGCGGTGAGCCCGGGCTGCGAGATCTGGATCTGGATCATTTATACTCCAATAAAAGCAGTGAATTCTGCACCCGGGATTCTGCATCACTCTAGAGTTGGAGATAGTCTAGACCTACCACACAATTTATTCGCTACCTGAAGTCGCTAATAGAGAATGAGAGATTAGAATATTTGTTTATATTTGTTTTCAATTTTCTAATATTTTTTTCAATACGTTCCATTAAATAATTCTTTAGGCCTATTCTGTCATGTCTGTAAAGTACGGTATCGTACGCGTACCGGTATCAGAGAATCCGCGGTATCGAGTATCGCGCAACCTTAGTCAAAGGTCAAAACCAATTATAAAAATATGGCGTCGATTTCGTCGGCTTATCTTCGAAGCGAGCAGTGATTTTATCAGTTCCAAGTTTCACACGGATTTTTCATCTTTTTCTCAAAGTGGAAGGAATACACACCCGCTACAGGTAAGTGACGAAACCGTTACTACACATGAAGTTTTAGGGTGTGTCCAACAGTTTAATATTGAGGTTTTACCACTGTGAACATACCGATTCACATTATTATCGTATTTTGTAAGCTTTCTATTTTCTCAGAAAACTGAGCAAAAATTCACCTAATACTGAAAATTGACTGTTTTGACTGTTCTTTAATTTCAACCGTATCAAACCTGAAACAACAAATGTGCTGCCTTGTGAACACAAATTTTGCATATCATTGTCAACTGGAAGGGGGAAAATAAGTTTAATTTCATTGATAACATGAAATTGATGCATATTCGTGTTTTCAAAGCTGTGCATAATTAATGCATTTCCAAAAAAAAAATATTTTGGTACTATTAGGGTCTGCCATTGCTGATAAATAAGTGTGTAAAGTGGATTCACGTCAGCAGTTCTGAAATTGCAAATATGATCAAAATTGTGATGGGGTCATCATGTACCTCTCTTTGGCTTGTACAATTAAAAGCATGTAAGCTACATTATTATCAATACCACCAATAGAACGAGAAGATTTGCCCCTTCATTTTGCATACCACTTTGACCAATTTTTTTTTTCTCATTTCTTCACAAAATAAAAAAAACCCGCAAAAAAATGTGATGGGTGTAGTACCCCCTTAACAGCGACAGGTGATATTTTAAGGGTTCTCATTAAAGTATTGCTTTTTTACAAACATTCCAACACAAATGGGCTGAAGCAAGTCGCTCTGAAAGTACGCTTCGTTTTGATATATTTTTCTGTTTGTTAACAGGGTAATGAAATAAATTAATTGCGTTAGTTTATTTTTTAGATTTTTCCCACATTATCGCAAAACACAACTTTCCTCACCCTTTGAGGTGGATGATAATGTCTTTAATTGGCTAAGCACTACTATAGGCGAAAGAACATATAAAATGTGGTCAAAATAATTGAAAGCCAAGGTCAGTTTTATTCAACCAAAACCAATTTAGTAAAATATTGGAATCCTACAATATGTCTGCCAAATTATTGATATAATGATTTCCAGGCTAAAACTCATTTCTACCTTTCTTCCTACTACATATTTCATAAAACTTGAAACATTATTGGCAACAGGTAACGGCTTTTGGGTATAGGACGAAATCCATTCCATCAATATTTCACAACATGGAGACCGAGACAGACTAAATACATGTAGTCTAAAGCAACTTGTCATTGATGTTTATTCAAAGGCTAACTTTTAAATGCAACATTGCGTGATTTCTTTTGAAATTTATTTCCAACGTTATAGCTTTATGGCCTTTTATAAGTTAATCTACAAATCAGGTGGATACTTTTCGGGTGCATGGATGGGTTTTTGAATTTATAGGCGGTTTTTGGGCTACTAAGAGCATTTGCACCATTTACCAACACCTTTATTTATCATATTCAATTCGGGATACAAGACAGCCCGGGCAAGCAGATCATCAATGGTAGAAAGTACATTTTAGATACAGCAAGAAACCAGATGACCCTGTGAGAGTAAGTATGGACTGGAAAGCAAATGCCCGAACACGGCACTTCTGTGGTGCAAAGTGAACATAGACTAACCTGCTCATCTTCCGTAGCAATAACCCTGAACTTTATTATACTTATTGTTGTTAAATACAGGCTACTTTGCGGATGTTGATAAAAACATCATTGTGTCTTTCACCCTCTCCAAACTTGATCCCGCTTAAAATTAATCATAATTTATCATCTTGATTTGTAAAATTACACTGTTATAATTAAATTAAGGATGGTGCATTGCAGTTTATACTCATGCATGGACTATATGGTCAATGGTCAACGTGTTTCACCGTTGTCGATATCTGCTTTAGAAACCGATCTTGTCATAAACTGGCCAACGTGATAATTTCAGCGGAATTAATTACGAACTCAAATTGTCACATTTGAGTTTCATTGAAACAATTTAATATTTAATGTACATGCGATCTAAAACATGAAATTCAATCACTACTCACAGACAGAAGATTAAAGATTCAAGTGAAAATGCCTTTCATCGTGTCGAAAGTGGGTAAAATCTTTGTTTGCCTCGCGACCACGATGGGACTTAATGATAGTTGATAAGAACATATCTCGTCAAGTCACGAATCTCATATTGGGGTAATAAAACTTTAAATAGAGGATCATCGACTGTTGTTAGTTTAACAAGTAGACAGCAGTGAAAGTCACCATATTCGAGTACTATGCCACATCACAAAGTATAAATACTTGATTATTGAAATAATAAATAATATTAAATATTTGTCAGATGGTGATCTTATCAAATCCTTTGACGGATATTGCTGATATGAAAGGATTTAAATCGCCCACACTTTTTGTCAGAAGCTGAAAATGATTTCATTGACTCCTTTTCCAAACTTCCGTTATAAACTTAAAGAAGTCTTCTGTTCTTTATTGTGTCTACGGATTCTCGCACTTATTTCAACTGGTTAAAATGATTTCGTATGTTGTAAAATTAAGTAAGAGCCTATGTATGGCTTAATGCTTGGCGTTCGCTCCCTTTTAGAAGATATTCTGAAATCTCTTTTTAATTGAAATGAACATTCATCGCATAATCGTGCGAGTAAAACATACAATGGACATACAGCCGTCATCGCCGTACGCCAGAGTTTCTAGAATGCTGCTAAAATAAGACAATTTTTAATGCTAATTTATTGCACACATGTTTGTGTTAAAACTGAAGCATCCTATGTATAAAATAATATATGAATATTAACTGCACATCATATAACGATTCGTGATACCCAATCGTGCTAAAAATTATGTGGTTTAGGAGGCAGAGAATTTTATTTCAATTTTATATACGGGTCACTCCAGATCAAATCAAGGAGGCGCCCCACCTGACCCCCTCAGATTTGCTTTATATTTTAGTCATATGTTGTACCTGTACAAATATTAAAACCTGCAAATTTGAGGTCTGTAGCTCTTACGGATTTTCTTTGGCAGGCATTTAAAGTTGGAGTAGGGAGGTCTAAATTTGGACCCAAAAGTTACCCCTTAAATAAATTTCATCTTTGGGAGTCTGTGCCTTCTTTATAAAAAGAAAGAGAGGTCTGAAACTTTGCATACACACTAACTGCATGCCCAATTTGTCAAAAAAATAAAAATAAAAAAAAATCTGTAATTGCGCGTTGTGTCACGGGGTCATTAAATATGCAGGACAAAATATAATGTTTTGTAAACTGGCAAGTTTAGCCCCCTAAATTCACATTTTTGTCAGATTAATTATTTTTGTTGTCACCGATGCTATATATAGGATAAATACAATGCATACCCAAAAAATTGGGGTCACAACTCATTTATATTTCGAACAGCGCCCTCACGAAGATGAAATTTATTGCAAATTCAACATTTTCAGGGGCCCAAAGTCGATGTGGTCCACCTTCAAAATTTATAAAACATCACTTTTATATAACTACTAGTCTTAAATTACAACTTTGCTAAGTCCCAGTAATTGTATAGGTTGACTTCATATAAAATGACAAGCCCAAAGTTGACCATTTTCTTATGATTGCATGTAGTGCAAATGTGCCGAATTCGGAAGGCTTGAAAGTCAAATTGGCCACAATATTAAAAATAAATGATTAGATGAGTAGTTATTGGCCCTATTTACTTGTATTTCCATTTCGTTTTCAATATATACAGATTTTCTATGGTAGCCATTTAAAGTTGGAGTGCAGCGCCCTCACGAAGATGTTTTGTAAACTGGCAAGTTTAGCCTCTTAAATTCACATTTTTGTCAGATTAATTTTTTTTGTCACCGATGCTATATATAGGATAAATACAATGCATACCCAAAAATTGGGGTCACAACTCATTTACATTTCGAACAGCGCCCTCACGAAGATGAAATTTATTGCAAATTCAACATTTTCATGGGGCCCAAAGTCGATGTGGTCAACCTTCAAAATTTATAAAACATCACTTTTATATGACTACTAGTCTTAAATTGCAACTTTGCTCAATCCCATTCATTTTATAGATTGACTTCATATAAAACGACAAGCCTAAAGTTGACCGTTTTCTTATGATTGCATGTACTGCAAATGTGCCGAATTCGGAAGGTTTAAAAGTCAAAATGGCCACAATATTGAAAATAAATGACTAGATGCATAGTTATTGGCCCTATTTACTTTTATTTCCATTTTATTTTCAATATTGGGGTCAATTTGACTTTCAACCTTCCGAATTCGGCACATTTGCACCCTTTTTGCACTACATGCAATCATAAGAAAATGGTTAACTTTGGGCTTGTCATTTTATATGAAGTCAACCTATACAATTACTGGGACTTAGCAAAGTTGTAATTTAAGACTTGTAGTTATATAAAAGTGATGTTTTATAAACTTTGAAGGTGGACCACATCGACTTTGGGCCCCCTGAAAATGTTGAATGTGCAATAAATTCCATCTTCGTGAGGGCGCTGTTCGAAATGTAAATGAGTTGTGACCCCAATTTTTGGGTATGCATTGTATTTATCCTATATATAGCATCGGTGACAACAAAAATAATTAATCTGACAAAAAATGTGAATTTAGGGGCTAAACTTGCCAGTTTACAAAACATTACATTTTTTCTTGCATATTTAATGAGCCCGTGACACAACGCGCAATTACAGAATTTTTTTATTTTTATTTTTTGACAAAATGGGCATGCAGTTAGTGTGTATGCAAAGTTTCAGACCTCTCTTTTTTTTATAAATAAGACACAAACTCCCAAAGATGAAATTTATTTAAAGGGCAACTTTTGGGTCCAAATTTAGACCCCCTACTCCAACTTTAAATGGCTGCCACAGAAAATCCGTAAGAGCTACAGACCTCAAATTTGCAGGTTTTTAATATTTTACAGGTACAACATATGACTAAAATATAAAGCAAATCTGAGGGGGTCAGGTGGGGCGCCTCCTTGATTTGATATGGAGTGACCCATACGCCAAAATATTTTCTGAATTTATTTTTATTGATGGTGAAAATTGTATGTAAATTTTACGTAGGTCCCGAAAATAAAAGATTACTGTTTCGTCTTTATGGGAATCTAATCTTTTAATATCTGAAAGAAACTTTTGGGACCTATGTGGACTTTTCCTATCAATTGCAAAAATTCTGACCGTCTTACAAGAAAAATGGTAGGCTGACTGACCTCGCAACCGAAGCGATGTCCTGCAGAGCACGTGGCCGAAATCAAAATCGATTTATGTTTTGTGTATGTATCATAGGACCATCGCATTAATTGTCTGTATGCGGTTGAGAATTCAACAATATTAATAATGGTAGCTCTATTATCAATACACATTAATGTTTTAAGCAGATAAAATTCCAAAATATGGCACGTTTTCTGTCTTTGCTTTTCTGTCTTTGCTTGTCACGTGGTATGTTGAAGTAATGAAATTTTATGTTTAAATTTTCACGATGATACCAACAAGTCTTGTGGCCGAGCGGTCTAAGGCACTGGTGATATGTCGATACTGTATACATGATAGCAGTGCAGTGCAGCGTGGGTTCGAGCCCCCACCTTTGCCGAACTAAATTTCCTTTTTTGTTAAATTTCATATTATGTTAGGGAAATGTGGCTGGGAGAATGTATGTATGACGAAGAGTGATGTTCAATGGACTCAGCATAATGTGAAATTTCTATAGAATTACGATCCCGGTCTTTTATTTATTCCTGTTCTTTGACAACATAACGACTAGTGCAGGGCAATACATTCAAAAAATAGTGTAAACCCATTGCTATGGTAATTGCTGGCGAATAGTGGTGCACATTATCAAACAAAGAGAACAAATGCTACACTACAAAAGTACCCAACAGGTAGTCTGTTGCTACTGCACATGTACTCTGCTGACAATTCCTGTGCAGTAGCAGCAGAGTACCTGTGTAGGTCGGTACCTTGGCGAGGCAATAGGAGTTTTGTAGTGTATATTATTATCATTACTTATGCCTCCTCCATATTTCCACTTTCAAATATATCCTGTATTCTTAGGTAACATGCATTGTATTTAATTTTTCAGTTATTTACACAGTTCATTGGGAAAACCCAAATCAATAGTTAAAAAGTCATAACATTTTAGGAGGATCTTCCGGTTAGTTGAAGCAGCAGATCCATGTTATGTGTTCAGGTTCTTTTTATATATACAGGGTGTACCTGCATGTTCTTGATACAGTTATGCTTCCGTTTGCAAGAAGAGACTTCGGGAACAATTTTGTAATCCAAGATGACAACAAAATGGCACATAGAGCCCTACGCGGGGGGGAATTCCTTGCAAATGATGGGAAGAAGTATCCCGCAGATTAGGTAACATGGACAACCAAGCAATCACCCTGCAAGAACTTAGACACGCCCTCATTGCTTGCTGGCGAGATATTCCACAAGGAACCTTGGCAAACCTGGTCGAGGGAATGTCACGTTGCGTACATGACCATAAGCTGGCAAGGGGTGGGCACACCAAATATTGAGTTGTGTTTTCTCAAGCAAGAGACTTATCTGAACATGTGGGGGGGGGCGGCCAAGATTGACTGAATTTTGACGTCGTCATTTGTTTTACACATAAACACGAAAATGTCCCAACCCTGACATTGGAGCTCTAAGGGCAATACAATATTCTCTAAATTATGCAACAATTTCAACATTTTCAAACCGATCTGTTTTAGCAGTTTACATTTTACAATATTGGATACATGATAATAATATTTATATAATTGAAATGATAACTGTTTTAATATTAGAGAATCATGCATGTTATATACATTGTAGTTGTTGTCATCATTAAATATTCATAATATTTCCTACAGCCATAATATACTAAAACTCTTTATTGCATATAAACCATGATTCAAATTGGTTTTATCACAGCTCATTCCATTCTGAACTACTTGCTTTTGATCTTATTTGATTTTTTTGGATTTGTTCTTAAGAGCAGTGCAAAAAGATTGACCAAACGTCCAGAATATCCTTCTTTTCCCGCTTTCACAGAAAGATATTCTTGGTACCCTCTTTCTATGACATAAATGAAAAGTTGTGAATTTGATACACTGTCTGTTAGGGTAGACCCTAGGTCCTTCCCTAGTCCTGTACCTGTACATACATGGATCCACCCCTCCCTCATCAACAACTCAATTATAAAATTAAACATTTGTTAACTTTTTACAATGTGAATTTACAAAATGGCAGACTCTGCCTGTATATAATTGTGATTTTTACATAATACCGAGTAACAGTTCACTGTAAACGTCCCTAAATAATATGTGACAAAGTGAAGTTTCTTGTTTGGTTCGCCAAGCATGGGTAGCAAGCATGGCAAAATTGGTTTTGCACTATAACATTACCCTCTGTAGCATAATACAAAAGCAGACGGTTTATAGCAGGATGCTATTCGTCAAAATGCAACCCTTACAACAACATTTTATCACAAAATTCTGATGATGGAGGCCCACTCTTGCTTTCTTATCCTTATGTTTTGTAAGGAAATTAAATATTAAAGCGACGGTCTAGAGGCACAGGTCTCTTAAGTTCCTCTCTAAGACGTCTCCAAAACAAGTGCTGTCCATACCCATCATCTGGCCATTTTAAGACCTGCACCCGACAGAATAATTGTCTTAACAACAAAGTCATTTTATTATCTGGTATCTCTTCCAGTATGATGAGAATCATGACATTGCGACCCTCTTCTAGGACTCTGTGATACGCCATGTTTAATTCAAAATAACACCAATTATTTTCAACAAATCGCGGCGAAAGTATTACTAGAATTTTGCGGCTTCTTTGTATGTGAAGAGATAATTCACCAAAAATTGGTCTACCAGCACGTATGTCTCGAGTTTTTAGGCAAAGTCTGAAAGGTTCCTCACCTTCCTCGATATTGGCTAAAAGTTCTCCATCTACCCAATCTTCATCTTCTATATGGTAAGGGACATATGCATCATATCGAGGGATGCCATCCTCATCATCATCAATGTGTTCATCGTCATCATTGACTAGGAAGTGCTGTTGCTGCCGTCCTCTGTTGAACATCAGGAAATATCTGTACGTGATGTGCCAGCGATACCGTACAATCAAAATGACTGAAATTAGTATAACTACAGCACAAGTGATGCCAATTAAAATGTACTTCCATAGGTGTAGTCCACAGTCTAAATTGACCTGTGTGATGCTCAAATCTTTTCTTGAATCCGGTGAAAAACATTGGTAATTGGTATCATCCCTGGTTGCATAATTATAGTCTTTGTTAAGGTAAACCATGTTATCAGCAAGTATCCAGTTCCTAAATGCTTGCACATTGCAATCACATTGGAATGGATTGTTACCTACATCCAAATAGCTCATATTATGGTGGCTTGATTTGGTAAGCATTGCTTCAGGAACTATTTTAATTGCATTATTAGAGAGCAATAGTGTTATTATATTGTGTAGGTGATACAGGTTGCTCACTGATACCAGCCTGTTGTTACGTAAATCCAGGTATGTTAAGTTACTAAAATACTGAGCAAGTTTGTTGTCAACTTCTTTGATCTGATTATTATTCAAGTGAAGGACTTGTAGCTTCGGTGCTTTGAAGACATTCAGTATATCAGCAATGTCTTTTATATGATAACCAGTCCATCTAAGAACAGGTACTGTAAACCTGGTAAATGCATTTCACTTTCAGTAAAATTAAAAGAGCACTTTGAAAAAATTAAAGTTACTAGTTGAGGGCAGGTACAATATGAATTGGCCACATATAATAGACTCATATCAAGATATTCTAACTGAGGTGCAAACTCACACAAATTTGCAGTATAAGTGCCAAACTTCTGTATGTATCCTATGTCTAGTACTTTTAAGTTTGGTGGAGAGCATGACCAAGATATTGTTTGAGACTCTTTGCCTATGTCATTATATGATAGGTCAATCTTTTGAAGTGATGACATGTTACACAGTTGCTTCCAGAAAAAATCAAAGTCACTCATTAGATTGTATGACCATGATGACAGATCAGCGTTGGTTGAAGAGTTACTCATAGCATTGTCCAAAGGCAGGTCAGGAATGGTGTCAGGTAATGTATTTAAACTTAAACCTTTCAAGGTATTCATAAATGATGTATGATGCCCAAAATCTGTAATCTTAAGATCTAAAAGTTGCAAATTCACAAACCATTCAAAAGGTGCACCTTCAAACTCGTATTCAGAAGCATATAATTTTAACACCTGCAATGATGCCTTCCAATTTCCCCATGAGGCAAAAGTTTTTGAAGTTAATTGAATTTTTTGTTGGTTTTGATTCAGTGTTAGGTTTAGAAGAGGTGAATCTAGCTTGTTCAGTGCTTCTATGGCTGGATATACATCATTCCAGAGAGCCAAATAGAGACTGGTGAGATTGTAGAGTACCTCAAATGCGGGAAGACTACTTGTAGAGTCTAACTCAAGATGTTTCAAAGGAATCGATCTGTCACATTTTTTGCTTGCATTCAAGAAATGTTGTGGTTCTTGATATGATGAGCAAAACAAGATGTCATCACAGGACCCACCAACAAAGATGTCAAGGTATTGCAGGTTATATAATCCAGTGAACAGCTTATCAACTTGATAACAGTTATATGCCGCATATGGAATGTGTAGTTCACGCAGAGATGTAAGTGAAGCTAGAAGATTACCAGTAATATTATCAGAAGTATCATCAAATGTCATCCACAGAGTTTGTACATTATCCAACCCACTCAGTGATGAAGTGCTGAGACTTGATAGGTTTTGCCAACTGAATATAAGTGTCTGCAGCGAGATGAGATCTTGAAATGGAGAACCTGGTAAAGTCACTAAATGGTTTGCATATAAGTTCAGATCAGTAAGTTTGTTTAGTGCATCAAAGGTTTTGTCACTTATGAAGGATATTGAGTTGTAACTTAAATCCAACTTTAGTAGATTCGTAAGTCTGGTAAATGCACCATCATGCAAGGATGAAATGTGGTTGTGGTTCAAGTATAAAGTTAATAGATGATCCAGTCCAGTAAATGCATCATCATGCCAGTCCGGTAATTCATTATAAGAGAGATCCAAATGTTGCAACTTGTGCAGGCTACTAAATACATTAGCTTGTATATAGGATATACGGTTGAAAGACAAAGTCAACCTTAATAGTTTATGAAGTCCTGAAAATGCATCATCATGCAATGATGATATAGGGTTGGCATGGATATCCAGTTCTTCCAACATGTGAAAACCAGGAAATGCATCATCAGGAATAGTGCTAAGCTCATTCCAACTTAGATCAAGTGACTTGATAGTACCAACATTGAGTAATGGTGGGATGCAGACTAAGTCTCTGTAGGTACAATCCATATTGGTATAATTCCACATTTTACAAGTGATACTTCCTTGTGGATAACAAGAGTCTGTGTGTTCTGTTGGTTGTCCATTTGTGGAATAAAAGCAAGCAGAATACAGTACCTGACACATGAGAATAACAAGCATATACTGTAATAGTAGGGAAGCCATGATGCATGATGATAGAGTACAATAATGCTTTATAACACAGCAAGAAGATCATCAACAATCTACCGCGAGATATGTCTGCGCACCCACCACTCTGCAGTGAGTAATCTTCTTTTCAAGAAGCCTTCACTACAACTGGAAGAAGAAGAAGAAGAAGATGCTTGACTCAAGAGAATTTGTGTATTTATTTTACCAACTTGGGTTTTCCTGCTGTGCACAGGGTTGCCAGAAAGGTTGCAGCAAAATGCGTGTTGAGGTTTGCATAGAAATAGTGCAGTGTATGCCAATTCCACTTCAATATATTATGCACCTATATATTTCGATGAGTATTCTTGAATCTATAGCGATGGAATCGTTTAACCAATTAAGTATTAGAACACTTTTTGTATGCATTCCATTGTTTCCCAGGCATATTAAGAAACCCAAAGCTGCAAATCTGCTAATTATTTTGATTCAAAGTCATTAAACTATCAACCAAAATTATTGCACTGCTAATGGCATAGTTCTTTAACCTCCATTCAACCATCAAAGCTTAAAAACTGAGCTCGTGTTATGAGGTATGAGTTTTTGTACCCAATACATTCATAGGTCATTCTATGAAAGTACAAACATATTGGGGTTATTGAACTGTGCCCTGACAGATGAGAATATTGGAGATCATAGTGATATAGGCTCCCACCGGAAGACAGGATATTGGCAAGGTTTACCCTTTGCCCTTGTTTTTGTCTCAATTGATATGAGGCATTTTCTAGAAACTAGGGCAAAGTACACTGACCAATATGCCTTTTGCTTGAAGCAAGTCGGACATACGATTTTCATAATATTTCAATTTATGTTTTCTTTGTATCTTATTGTTTTTATCAATATCAATGTAGTTTATGAGGTAATATGACTGAAAAGACTCATTGCCAATATTTTGCTAAAAATCAATGCATAAATGTTCAGGGAACTTTTATTTTGCATACTTTTGCCTTGAAACTTGGTCAAATTGTTTCTAATTATGTTCTAATGTATTATATAGTGCTGGGTGAAGCCGCCCTCTCTAATTTGCATATTTGCATAATTAAGGAGCTAATTTGCATAAATGCTAATAATGCAAATTAGGCCATCTAGCTAATTAATTATGCATAAATTATCTGGAAGTCATCAGGAATACTTTGACAAAATTTGAAGTCAACATTCTGTTAAATAAAAATGGTATGAACTTTTATGCATTGTTTTTGAACAATACAATACAACGAAATTTAAATGTTTGTATTAGGAAAACCGTATGTCAGATTAGCTTCAAATAAAAGGCATGTTGATCAGTGTTCTGTGCCCTACTCAATTACTCTGTTTAAAACACTTCAATAATGCCTCAAATGCCACCGTGATCTGCCTGGCAAAGTATTAGAAACTAGATTATTTTATGACACCCAGGTTACTATGTCCATAGACTCTCGAAAGTTTTGCAAAATTATAACCAGTGGATGGCAGGACCCTTCTATTCAAACACAATGTGTGTGGTCATATCATATCAAAATGATGCACACGTGAGTACTACAGTACTCATAAATCACACTAAAAAATCGAAGCAGAAAGACCCGTAAAAAAACTAAATTACTGGTCATATATATTCTTCATCCGAATAGGCCAGTCAAAGTATGATATCACCCGCCACTAATTGCAACAGAATCTATTTCACATGTATTCATCTCCCAAAAGCTCACACAAAAACATGAAAAGTTCCCAAAATCCAAGTAGTGGAACAGTGCCTAATTTGCATACATCCAGAATGACCATTTATGCACGGGGGCCGGGGGGGTGAGTTAAATATCAGAGTTGGTCAAATCTTGTTTAAAACCATACCAATGTATTCCTCTTGTCATAAGAATTTAGAACAAAGTATAATTTGACCTATCTCTGATGTAAGTTCTTGAGTTATAGAGGAAAAGCTCAACTGTCAAAATTTGGATTCCACAGGGGGAAAAATTAAAATTCTCTGATTTGAATAAAGATTGCTCGGCTTGCAAAACCATTTTTTTTTAAATGAATAGTTTGTCAAATCTCAGGTGGTTTGTTAGTATGTTGCATGGTATCATGCAAACTGTAAGCACTTCAAAAAATTCTTTGGAAAGTCAAAATATAACATATTTGCACAACCTAAAGAATTAAAGTTGGAAAGCTTCCAATTACAGAAATCAAAGTTTTCTCGGACAAACTGTTATTCATCTTTAGTGAAAGCATGAATAACATAACACCGTCGGATTATAAAATAGATATAATGTGGACTAAATTTAATGAGATACACAAACTTCAGGAAGCGGTGAGCGAGGATGAAAAAAGCGCCTGTGATCAAACTTAGAATGAACTGCATTGATGCTCGCATTATGTAATCGTTAATTTCTTCGCAACCAGTCAACCGAATCAAACAAAATTTTCATACGTGATGCACAATAAAGTAGGCTATGCGCCATATTTTTAATTTTTTGATGTTGATGTCTACTTCTCGATTTACGTTCAATTTTATTCACTAGGTAATTTTTCTGGGACACCCTGTATATAAAAACATAACCGCATAAGCCACGAGCTCTCCAGTACTAACCGAATATAAACATTTTACACATCTTTATCGAGATCCTGGATTTTACAATATTTGTTTTTAATTTCACATTCTATTGTGGTATATCCTAAGGAAACTAGGACACAACACTTGACCAGTTTAAGTACGAGAATGTGTTTCAGAATTAACCATTATTATTATTATTTAATATTCAAGTAGACATATGATACCAACGAAATTGTAAATAGTCATTAAAACTGTAACAAAAGTAATCGAGAAAGTAAATTATAGCGTTACACAGAGTTTGAAATTCAATCTGAGCGGGAAATGGCTTGAAGATGAATAAATATACTTTCACAACATATCACATCGCTGGATACCTCGAAACGTCCCAAATGTACAGGGTGTTAAACGCGCATGTAATTAGGGATACATTCCATGTTTAAACGCATGTGATACAGTATTTGCAAATAACAGTGCACTGCTATGATAGAGGTTTTCGTTAATGATGCACGTTTTATATATCACTGATATCAAAATAAAGTATATCATATATCTGAATATTTCTTTCCTCTTTCTTTTTTGATTTACTTCAACATGTTTCTTTCGTTCTTTCTTTGGTAAATATTAAATGAAGCCATGCAGCAACCCTTGCATGCTTGCTATGTATCTTGACTTGTCGAAAGATATCGACTCTATTGATCATAGGATTTTTTTTATCTTCACAAATTAGAGCATTTTGGATTTAGAGGTTTTAAACTGGTTAAAAAATTGTAAAGCCATAATGTATACTCTTATAATATGAAATTAGTTAATTTTTTTCAAACTTGAATTTTTGGCATATTTGTAATGTTTACTCATGTCCCAACTTACACCTGAATGGAATCGGCCAAATTTGTTGTGTTTCTAGGTCAACAGAGCAATTGACATGAAGTCTACTATTTTTGGGTAAAGAACACCAAAAATTTAAATTTGACGGAAATCGGACATTATGGTTTATCTAAGTTTCTAAATATAAGTTGCGGCGTACCACAAGGATCAATATTTGGACACTTGTTGTTTATATTAGATATAAATGATATCGTATAGGTTGATTAATCAAGTTGCAGTTTATTCCCTTTGCTGATGACACAACGATACTATACTTTCATATATATACATGTATAAAAACAATACTTTCATATCATAGGTAAGATAGATCAAATATTGAATTGAATATTAAATATTGAACGACGAGACTCGCAAAACCAAAGAAAGGGGGTGTCTGGGTCAAATTTCGACAATCCATATCTCTAAAACCGCTGGGATTTGAGCATTAATTTCTTTCATGTGCTCAATATACTAACAGAGGTATACTTGACATGGTTTTCAGCAAAATCTGAGTGGGTGCGCAGCTTTTCATTTTAAGGAGAGACGTGCACTTCGTGTTCAAAGCATAACTCTGTGCTGTACTTATCCTTTTATATGCAATATGTTTCAGATTTTATCTACCATAATGCACCGCATCAAGATCCACTAGTCATATATGCAACTGACATGCTAAAAGAAAAACAATGTGCAATTATATCGTGATATATTAATTTTTATTGAACCATCTGAACAAAACAAGCACAATTTTGAAATTCGAAAATTATGAGCTTTCAACTGAACTAAAATATCAAACTGGATAAAAAGGAAGTGCTGAAAGGAGAGGGATAATACTGTTTCTAGAATCATCTTCTTATTTAATATTTAAAGACTTGCACGTCACTCACAGTGACAAGAACTGGTTTCCGTCATTAAATATTGACAAGAAAAAAGCCATTGCATTGAAACGATTGATAAATCTGAGTGCGTGTATGCATTGTATACCCTAAGCTCATCCGACTCGATCGGGCACTATTTCTGTTCTAACTCTCAAGAATTTTAAGGAAATCATGCTGAACTTGTAACACCCTGCGTGACAATAGTGGCAGTCACAATGGCATAGCTTCCAGACAGAGTTTAATAACTTATGACGATCTACTAAACTCAACCCAGAAAGTATCGAAACGATTATAAATGGTCAGATATATCGGGAACTTAAATATACAGCAAAACCTTTATTTAATGTATATAAAGCGCAGCTTTCTCCTCTGCATTTTGATACCTCTTTTGTTGCTCTACGATATCATTTGGTCGAGTTATGGGCGATTGAGTGGCTTCAAGTCGGATTTTGAAAGTTGCACTTAGCTCCTATTCAAGCCAAATGCGTTCGTCGTCTACACAGGCAGTGATAGACAGTGATGGTGGGCACACCAAGTATTGAGATGTCAGCAGAAAGAGTTCATGAGATAAGTCAGAGATAAGTTAAGGGTAGCAAGTATTGAAGTTGGAAGTCGAAGGAGTAAAATAAAGTAAAGTTCATGGTTAAGTAAACAGAGCACATCGGTGTCCTTTGTCTTGATTTGTGTGTGGGGGTGTGGGGTGTGGGGGTGGGTGTGTGTGTGTACAATACTTGGTGTGCCCACCATCACTGTCTATCACTGCCTGTGTACACGACGAACGCATTTGGCTTGAATAGGAGCTAAGTGCAGCTTGATCAAAACTTGCTGCAACACATTCTAACATGAGGTGTTTTTTCAGCATAAAACGTTTTAAAATAGCGTTTTCATGACTTTCATATAACCCGACATTTAAAAGTTATCGAAAGGTTTTAACCAAAACCAAAACACATGCATTATCATGTTTTAAAAACATAAATTTTTGGTGTTCGATGGGTTGTATCCATAAGCAGAACACTTTGACAGCTGTTTAACGCAACGAAATAGCAATGGTGATAAACAACGTTACATGAAGTTCTGTTGCCCGTTCAAAACAGACAATTCATACCGTATTCATGCCGTAAGACGACACGATCGTGCCTAAAACGCTTTTTCGCATGGTGTTCGAATTCACGTCGAAAAACATCGAAATCAATTCACCTCATCTCATCTACACTAGATCGAATTTTAACAAACCAAATGGATTTTATTACATGTTAGACTCTCCTTGTTCAATTTTGTTACTTTGAATTGCTTCAGAACATGACAAACATGAGATTTTTCTGCATTTTCTGATGCGTTTTTTTTTTTTTTTTGTTGTTGTTGTTGTTGTTGTTGTTGTTGTCATTTTGGAACGTCATAATTTGCTACCAACCGCAACGTGACCGCCATATGGGAATTCTGCGATTGACCCATTTACAATGGATTTCACCCTCTAGAGGGCATACTAACTGATTTAGACTAGAGTGACATGCGGTTCCCGTTCCGGTTTCACGTTTCACGTAAAAACCTCTATTTTTAAGGGAGTCTATGGCAAGCTAAGCGGCTCAGAACGTGGGACTAGCTACGCGCAGCTTCTTTCTCGTTACGTGCAGCTTATTAACCAATCAGATTCGCGGTTTTAAACACGTGGAGCTGATGTAAACATCCTCTCTCACAAATATTACGTTGTTATTTTTTGTAAATGAAAATATCTGTAGTATATCAGCAAAAAATGGTATAGGTGCTATTAAAGTAATATCTGAACAGAATGATGATTGTTCTATATTTAGGAAGGGGATTTCAAATATAGGGGGTCATACTTTTTTGGAAAGAAAAATAAGGGGGAGGGGGTCATAAATTGATAATGACAAAATGTAGGGAGTCACAAGATGACTACAGATAGGGGCCTAGTGTGTTTATTGTATTCAAAAAGACTGATTTCAATACAATTTTAGCCTGTCTAGGGGGTACGGTGTATCGGTGGTGGGTGTCGGGGGTCATAACATTTTGATGCCGAAATAGTGAGGGCCGCAATTTATTGACGCCGACTTTTTGTAAATTTAGGACCCCCCCGTTCCGAAAAAATTGATGACCCATTTTACTCTCTCCATATTTACACAATGGCATGTGATATCGCTTTCCCTGCAATATCTTTACACAGCGCTTTACATCAGTAGTTGTTGTTGTTTGACCTTCATATCCCCTGCACCGCTAATACAGCCCGAGTATAAAGTTACTTGCTATTAAATACGGTGTAAACTTGGAAACACTAAATAAATATGCTTTGTGTCATTTTAGCCAGGCATTAGCAACATGTTCTCTTGACACGTGCTGTGATTTGGCCTCCTTTACCCGTTCGTTATCTATGCTAATTCCGTAAATTAATTACAAGATAATAATTGTGAAAGAGGATACCTATAACTATACTACGCGTAGCTAACGACCCAACCACGTGATTAAATTTGACTATTTTGATTGGTCAAACAGCTGCTCGTAACGAGAAAGAAGCTACGCGTAGCTGTTCCACGCTTTTGGCCCCCTTGGCTTGCCATAGGAGTCCCTTATAGCATCGCAACATACTGACAATCCACATATCAATCAGTAAAATTCCAAATCCAGTTTTCAGTAAATGAGTTGTTAGGCTTGACTTAAACTGTCAAGGTATATTTATAAATGCTCACAAAGCAGAGCATTTGGAGCGCCAGAGATATTACTGTATGGTGAAAGTACTACGAAAGTGCATTTTTCCAAGAAAGGGATTTATATCATCTTCTTCGACATGCTGAGCTCTGGATTTTGAGACTCTACAGTTTGAACAAATTAAACAGCTTGGATTAACTGTTCCTGGTGAAAGTTGAAAGTACTATTATCTATAGACGGCGAGCTGCCTCGTAAATTACCACTATTGAAAGAGTTACAAACAAACTGTGCCGAATACCTCGGTGAAAAACATCACCAGCGACCTGTCTTAGAGAACCTATGTAGATAAAATATGCACGATAGCTAACAGCACTCAAGCATTTCTGCAGCAAAACATCAGAAGCTGCCCACTAAACATCAAAGCCAGATGCTCTACTACACTTGTCAGCTAGAATCAGTTCAGAGACGCGCAGCCCGTTTCGTG